>NC_092498.1:168386657-168686732 GCF_047511675.1 Marmota flaviventris | reverse complement strand
ACAAAAATATTAAAAAATAAAAAGAAGAAGATGTGTTTGAGGGGTAGCTCAGTGGTAAAGTGTTCCTGGGTTCAATCTCCAGTACTCCCCCCCACCCCCAAAAAAGGAAAAGTTACATGGAAGCTATGGATGTGGCTCAGTGGTAGAAGTTTGCCTGGCATGTATGAGGCCACATCACCACAAAATAAATAAACAAATAAATAAATATTACATATATAACTTTGATTCACCAGTTAGTACTCCAGTCTAGACTTGGAATGGGAGGGAGGAAACCTTCTTAAGCCATTTGGTCTGGATTTTTTATGGTGCTGGGGATTGAACCCAAGCCTTATTCATCCCAAGCCCTCTACTTAGTCTTCTTATCTGCTCTTATGTGTCTGTTTCATCACTCAACTTTGAGACTATGATCTTCTGTTAAAACATTCCAATAAACAAAATATTTGTCATGATTTTATACAGGTCTCAATTTTTATCTTTGTAAATATAATTGTTATTTGTACTATGAATTGAAATATTGGGCCTTTTTTTTTGTGGTGCTGAGAACTGAACTCGGGGCTTCAATGCATGCTAGGCAAGTGCACTACCAGTGAGCTACACCCCTTAGCCCTGGAAAACTTTTTCATCCCTTGGTTGGTTGTTTTTTTTTAAACAACTGTGAGTCTCATTTTATGGTTTACTACTTGGTCCTCACAGACAATACTAAATTGCTGACTAGTTAACAAAAGAAATGTTTTTGTTTGTTTGTTGGTTGGTTGGTGGGGAAGAGTAGAACAACAGTAGCTTCCTTTAGTAGCTATTAATGGTGTGTGTGTGTGTGTGTGTGTGTGTGTGTGTGTGTGTGTGTTTTGCTGGGAAGCAAACCCAGGATTTTTCACAGCGTAGACAAGCATTCTATCATGGACCTCTACCCCAAGTATACTATTAATTTTATCCATCTCTATACATCCTTTGAAATTCTCTTTTACTACAATGCAGCTTTGATTTATTTCTCAGCTGACAGTTATCTAAGACATGAAGTCCTAGACTGTCCTTACACTAGATACCAGTTATCTAATGTCCTAACTAGTTTTATTACTACTAATACACCCAGAATCCACTTTCTAGGAAAAGAATCAGAATGATCTGTGTAATATGCACATCTGGAGTTGGAGATTAGTTCAGTGGGATAGCACATGTCTAGCATTTGCTAGGTCCTGCATTGGATTCCCTACACTGCCAAAAAAAAAAAAAAAAAAAAGATATGATAAAATGCACATCTGATTTTGTCAGCCTTTACCTAAAATTCTTAAATTCTTATCATTTGCTCTCAGGATTAAGTTCAAGCCCCTTAGCATGGCTCTTGAGGTCCCCTGAAGGCTGAAGCCTTCAGAGGCACCTGTCTCTTCACTTCCTGCCTCACCTTGTATAGTAGCACAATAGTCAATGGTGCTCCCCTCTGCAAAACTTTTTTGTTTCTTACAATGAGTTTTATTATCCTAACTGGGACCCCCTGACTTTTCTTCTTCCTTATCTCTAGCATTTAATAACTCAGCTAGTCCCTACAAGATGGTCAGAATCTGCATCTTGTGTTTTATCTTATCAGATAAAGTTCTTGAAAAACTTACAAAGTGTTTAAAAAAACTGATTGCTAAATCATTGAATGAATTTGGTAAGTGCATACCAGTTAGATCAATGTAGTAAGTTCCAAATAATCAGTGTTCTGATGTGAGGGCATGAGGTACTCTCTTGTCTTATCAGTTTCCTGTGATCAAAGGTACTTGAAACATAACTGTATATTTTTAAAAAACATAAAACTTGCAATTGACTCTGCTATAGACTCCTTTAGGTTGAAAGCAAATAGATGTCTTAGTTTTCTCAGGCTGCTTTAACAGAATATCATAAACTGTTTGGCTTATAAACATTGGAAGTTTATTTCTCATAGTTCTGGAGGCTGGGAAGTCCAAGATCAGAGTGCTGGCATATTTGATATCTAGTGAGGACCCGTTTCCTCCTGGTCCATAGATGGTACCTTCTCACTGTGTCTTCACATAATAGAAAGGAAAGCAATTATCTGGGTCCCTATTATAAGGGCATTAATCTCATTCATGAGGGCTCCACCTTCATGGCCATATCACCTCCCAAATATTCTACCTCCTAATATGATCACCTTGGGGATTATGTTTCAACACATGAATTTAGGGAGATGGAAACATTTAGCTTATACCAATAGGAAAGTAGAATTTTGCTTGAATGATTTCTGAAGCTTAAATAATATTTGAAATAAATGATCTTGTGTAGAATTCTGCAAGAACCTAAAGGTTGTCTGATAGACTTGTAAAAGTAGTACCTTATGTAGTGTAAAAAATTTTGGAACAAACGTCTTATATTGCTCATTGTATTTATAGAAAACAGAAATTCAGCTAAGGGCCATAGGATCTACAATAACTGATGGATTAGAAGAGTGAAGAGTTGTTTAGCACTTCAAGTTTGTATCTGAGCATTGGGGTGAATGTAACTCATCAACATCATTAGCAGGAACGTGGGTAAATATTTTCCAAAGGAATTTGGGGCTTTTGTTATTTTAATGCTATTTTACCAAATAAATATATGTGCATAGTATTTTATATTTAATATATAAAGCAAAACTGAATATTTGAGCATTATCATCATATATTTTGTCTCCTGAGAAACTCAGATTATCAAGAGAATAGGCTAATCACCAAATGGCACAAACCACAAGTAGAATTCCCCTAGATAAGTAACTGTAAACCACATTTTCTTCAATTAGATAAGTGTCTGGTATTATGTTTCTATAATTTATGTAAATTGCAACCATACACTTATCAATTACCCTATTTAAACTTGGCTGGCTCCCCAAAGACTTCTTAGAAGGAAACTTATAATAATTAGTTGCCTATATTTTCAGAGCCATTTGGGAGTATTGAAACTTGAGTTCATATCTTTTGTAAAGCTCTATTTTTGCAAATATCTCTTAAATGGGATTTTTTTTCACTACATGGAAAAATAATTGGGAAAATGTTTTTCACTTGGGAATATTATGGAGAAGTATACTTGAAATAAGGTACTCAAAGACACCCAATAATTTTTTATGACTTAGTTAAAATTTAAATTTTTTTGGAAAATAATCTGGAATATTTTATATTATTAAGTAACTGAAACTTATATTTTGTGGATTGTTTGTTTGTTTGTTTATTTATTTGGTACTGCTTCATTTACATCGTAGCATATATTAGCTTATTCTTTTTATGGCCAAATAATATTCCCTTGTCTGGTTACACCACATGTTATTCATCCATTTATTATTTGACAATTGCCAATGTTCTCTTAAAACTAGCATTTAAGGGTCATGTCAAATATCTTTTATTACTAGGTTTTTGAGAAACTATCCAAAATTAAAGTAAGCCTGAATACCCTTCTGCTACTACGAAACACAAAATAATAAGGTAATAACCTGAATCATCTTATAGGGAAGCTAGCTCTCAATTCAGGTATTGAAAATTGATTGACTGATTACTTCTCTTTCCAGAAATCATCCACAAATCCATAGGAATTAGTAAAAAGTAAAAATGAAGACGCTTGTGTTTTTAAGAAATTTTGTGGGAATTTTCCTATTAACTGAGGAAAATTAAAGGCCAAAATAAGGAAGCGAAATGATATATAAGGGAGTGATTGAAATGCTTACAGGTGTAACTTCATGATTTTTTTTTTACTCTTGAGAGTCTTAAACCAGGTATTCCAGGGGTTGAGGGTGTGCTTAGTATATGAGAGGTCTGAGTTTATTCTGCAGCACCAAAGGGGGGAGGGAAGAAGAAGAAATTTGGGTATCCCAAAAGCCTTCAAGCAAGTAGAATTTGGATTAAGAGCCTCCAATTAGAATTAGGAGACGAAAATTTGAGTCTTGTTCCATCTCTTATTGGTGGTAGTTCCTTGAGCAAGGCAGTTAAAGTCACTATTTCCTTCTCTGCCAAAAGGCAGGGTGTTTCTCTCTGATAAGTGGATGCTGATCCATAATGGGGGGGGGCATGGGAAAATGGGGGAAATTTGGGCAAAGGGAAGGAAGAGGAGGGGAGTGAGTATGGAAGCAGGAAAGATGGTAGAATGAGATGGACATTATTACCCTACATACATGTATGACTGAGCATATGATGCAGTGCTACATAGTGTATAATCAGAAAAATGAAAAGTTGTGCTGCAATTGTGTACAATAAATCAAAATGCATTCTCCTGTCATATATACCTAATTAAAATAAATTAACTAATTTAAAAAAAAAGATTAAATGAGGCAATAGGTATGGAACTACAAGACAGTAAACCCAGGGTCAGGATAGATCTGCTTTATTTACAACTGAACCCTCAGAAACCCAGCTTGGGGCCTGGCAGCAGATAGGTCCCAGGAAATGTTTGTTGAGAGAATGAGTGAAGCATTTGCTGAATTATAAGGCATTATTCAGTATTCTTTCTGTATGTTTGCTCGTCTTCCTCCAACTGTCTTCCAAATCAAAATGGGTTATCCTCCTGAAAATATGAAGTCTCAGAAAACTTTCTTTTGTTCTCCTTTGTTATAAATTCATAAAAAAAATCAAAGGCTTTTAGTTTGATTTTTTTTTTTCACACATTTCACCAGCGTTTGCACTTTTAAGTATACCACTTCCTTTTGAGCATTTTGTTTTCTTTGTATAACTCTTGCCCTTGGCACCAGCTTCCTTGTTTAGAGGACTCTACCAACTACACAACATGAAGTTATTATAAATGGGGCTGGGGATGTGGTTCAGTACTAGAATTCTTGCCTGACATGCATGAAGCCCTGGGTTCAAACTCCAGCAACACACACACACACACACACACACACACACACACACAAAACAACAAACAAAAAACCACTGAGGTCTTCCTTCAGGGAAAGGGCAGTGGTGTAAATGATCTTATAACTAGGTCTGTCCTGGTTAGTCAGCTGATAGAACACAATTGCTCCCAATTGTTAAATCCTTTTGATTTCAACAAGCTTTGGATTTGGCAAATGAAGTTCATCTGTCTGCTCAAATGCAGTAAAGGGAACTTTGAATTTGTATAAATCATGCAAAGGGTATCTGAATAGACACATCCTAATTTATATTGGGGGAGATCCGGATTCTCACATAATGGAACCAGTTGGCTCTAAAGTAACATATAGCACAGTAAACAGTTAAAGGGAATAAACCCAAATCATGTTAGGTGAAATATCAGAAGATTTTCTGCCAAAGAATACCAGATAGCCACTGCTTGTTTTCAGGAGTCAAAATTTATTTAGTAGGGCTAAGGATGTCACTCAGTGGTAGAGCGTTTGCATGCTGCTTCCTTAGCATGCACACGGCACTGGGTTGGTCCCTAGCACTCCTCCCCCACAAAAAAACCAAAAAGCATATTCAGTAAATACATTGTTGAAGGTGGACCCTGAGGAGAATCTAGGTAAGCAAACCCAGACACTGCATTTCAGTTCAGAAAGTAGAACACAGTCTAGTGAGAGACAGAGTTAATTAAATAATCCCACAGGTGAGGAAATAATTACAGACTAGGGAAAGTTAGGTAAATGGAAAGAATCAAATTCTATGAAAGCAAAACAGGGGAACCCAATATAGACTGGGAATGGGGATGATCAGGAAGTTTACACAAGGATGTGAAGCTTAAAAGAAACGCAGGAGCTCAATGAACTGGTGAAGAACATGCAATGGAAAGATGTTGGCTGTCCACACGCCACACTAGGGAAATAGCACGTCCTGAGGCTGTGTGGCCAGGAAAGCCTGGCAAGTATGCCAGACAGAGCAATCTCAGTGAAGAGCATAAGGGAAATGGAAGACAAAGGTAGACAAGGTCAAAATAAGTAGGGTTCTGTGGACCACATGGAAAATTCTTTATCTCTTGAATAGTGGGAATCCATGGAAGAGTTTTCGAACTTAACTGAAGAATAACATCATGAAATAAAATGTACAACTCTTGGGGCTGGGGATGTGGCTCAAGCGGTAGCGCGCTCACCTGGCATGCGTGCGGCCCGGGTTCAATCCTCAGCACCACATACAAACAAAGATGTTGTGTCCGCCGAAAACTAAAAAATAAATATTTTAAAAAAATGTACAACTCTTCAGCATACAATTCAACACATTTATATATATATATATATATATATATATATATATATGTGTCACACTGTGTGACTTTCACTCAGATCAAGATACAGAATATTTCCATTATTACAGAAAGTTCCTTCATGTCCCCTTTGAATCATATCGCTCTTTCCCACATGACGAAACCACTACTTCTTTTTTTTTTTAATTTATTTGTTCTAATCAGTTATACATGACAGTAGAATGCTCTTCAATTCATTATACACAAATGGAGCACAATTTTTTACTTTTCTGGTTGTACCCAAAGTAGGGTCACACCATTTGTGCAATCATACATGTATCTAGGGTAATGATGTTCATCTCATTTCACCATGTTTCCTACTCCCATTTCCCTCCTCCCACCCCTTTGCCCCATCCAAAGTTCCTCCACTTGTCCCATGTCCCCCCACATTATGGATTAGCATCCACTTATCAGAGAAAACATTCAGCCTTTGGTTTTGGGGGATTGGCTTACTTCGCTTAGCATGATATTCTCTAACTCCATTCTACCTGCAAATGTCATAATTTTATTTTCTTTTGTTGTTGAGTAATACTCCATTGTGTATATATACCACAGTTTCTTTATCTATTCATCTATTGAAGGGCATCTAGGTTGGTTCCACAGTTTGGCTATTGTCAATTGTGCTGCTATGAACATTGATGTGGCTGTGTTATTGTAGTATGCTGTTTTTAAGTCCTTTGGATATAGGCCAAGGAGTGGGATAGCTGGGTCAAATGGTGGTTCCATTCCAAGTTTTCCAAGGAATCTCCATACTGCTTGAGGAAACCACTATTTCTGACTTTTATCACCAGATTGTTTTTGTCTAAACTTTGTTAGTGGAATCACAGTTTACACTTTTTTTATATCTTACTTTTTTCATTTAGTATCTATGAGATTCATCTGTGGGGCTGTATGTTAAAAAAAAAGAAAGGGGGCTGGGGTTGTGGCTTAGTGGTACAGCACTCACCTAGCACGGGTGAGGTGTTGGGTTTGATCTTCGGTGCCCCATAAAAATAAATATAAAAAAATAAAATAAAGTTATAAAAAATCTTAGAAGGATTTGACTCAGAAACAAAACAAAACTTAAAATCTTAGCAGCTCTTGAGTCCTGGGTTGAGTTGAGGATTGTGGTTATTCAAGTTAGGTGCATACTTGAAGGGATACCTGCCAATATGCTCACCCCTAACTCTATTTTATGCTCAAATGAGGATCCCTTTTTTTTTTTTTGCTTTTCCCCATTGCATGGAAGTATTTCTTCCAGAAATCAAACACAAATCAACTTCAGCCAGTTTCTTGCCGAATTAGAGGGTCTTCCTTATGCTTCCCTAGGACACGCTCAAGAAATACTTGCTCAGTGAGTAACCAGAAAGAAGTTATTGTGGGGAAAAAAGATGACTTCATGGAAGTAAAATTATTGTTTTAGGGCTGGGACTATAGCTCAGTGGCAAAGCACTTGCCTAGCATGCGTGAGGCACTGAGTTCAATCCTCAGCACCACATTAAAAAAAATAAACAAACATACAAAATAAAGGCATTGTATCCATCTACAAGTACAAAAATTAAAAAAAAATTATTGTTTTAGCTCAAGCATAATGGAAGGAATGATAGTTCTATATTTTTTAATGTATCTAAGTGGGCAATAGAGTTGTAACCTTATAATACTATCTTCATCCATAATTCTAAGATCCTTAAAAGTCTATGAGTTAGACCTCTTAGTGGTTGTTTAGTTCCTTGGCCTTTATTTTCTTTCTTTATTACTGCCTTTAAATGGCAATGTTAAAAAAACTTAAAAAGTCTCTTAGCTGTGTGACCTTCAAGGCTTAAGGAATATGTAATGATCAAAACCAACAACCTTAGCTGAAAAAGACATCTGAAATTACTTTTGCAAATGACAAGGATTATTATTACTATAAAATCTTAGTAGTGATTTCATTCACTGAAACGTTACTATCATTAATGCTTTTTGGTTTTACTATGTGTGAACTCCATAACTCTGATTGTTTTAATCGGCATGTCAAAGCTTATAATTCCTTTATATTTAAACACAGGGACCCTTCTAAAACCTCTACATTGGCTTTTTGGATGATTATTAAGATGTTACTAGGCCAGGAGTGGCAGTGCACATTTATAATCCTAGCTTCTTGAGAGACTGAGGCAGAAGGATGGCAAGTTTGAGGACAGCCTGGGCAATTTAGGGACCTGCTCTCAAAATATAGAATAAAAAGGCTGGAGATGTAGCTCAGTGGTACAACATCTCTGAGTTCAATGCCCACCATTACCAAAAAAAAAAAAAAAAAAAAAAAAAGATATTACTGGGGCTATGGTTGTGGCTCAGTGGTAGACTGTTTGCCTAGCATGTGTGAGGCACTGGGTTGGAGCCTCAGTACCACATACAAATAAATAAATAAAATATTGTGTCTATCTACAACTAAAAAAAATTTTTAAAGATTGCTGTTTCACTCTTGCATGAGGTAATGAGTAATGACAACAGTTTCTCAGCATGCTTTTCTTTCCCTCTGTAAAATGGGATTTTTTTTTTTTTGATGGGAGGTACTGGGGATTGAATTTAGGGGCAGTCAACAACTGAGCCACATCCCCAGGCCTATTTTGTATTTTATTCAGAGACAGGTCTCACTAAGTTGCTTAGTGCCTCGCCTTTGCTGAGGCTGGCTATGAACTCAGGATCCTCCTGTCTCAGCCTTCTGAGCCGCTGGGATTACAGGCCTGCGCCACTGCGCCCGCCTAAAATGGGATTTTTAAAGTGATTGATACATTCGTTCTTTCATGTATAAAACGATATAGCGTGAAAAATATCTCCATCTGTCTTCCAACCCATTTCCACAATGAAAACTTCCCATTTCATGTAGGCTTCCACAAAATTTTATGCAAAGATATGTATATCCTTAAATATATTTCCCCTTTTTGGGTACAAACATTAACATACTATTCATCTTGTTCTTTTTTAACTTAGCACCTCATGAGCTGCTTCATCAGAAAAATGGGAATGAATATCTATTACCCAATAGGAGTAAGAGGGGTTTTATAATAATTACTGCTTTTGGTATATCAACTCCTTAAGAGATAGAAAGCCTTTCAGAGATCTGGGCTCCAATCCTGATTCAGCTGTTGGAAGATCCTAAGCACAGTGTCTGTTCTCTTGTGTCATTCATAAATTGCATAAAAGTGGAGAGCTGCTGTAATGATTAGGTCTTATAAAAGCAGTCAGTGCAATATTTAAGTACTTTCTGCTAGAGTTAAATAGACGTGGCTTCAAGACTTGATTTTTCTTTAATTATGTCCAAGTTTTGCAACACATTTTAAATGGGGCAAAATACTATCTTCTTTGTTTGTTGTTGGAAAAATTAAATGGAGGTAATGTGGGTAAATTAGTGTCTAGCATCTAGAAAGCACCCATTAAATAATGGTTGTACTCATATTAACCTATAAGTTAATGCTGAGTTGAAACTAAAAGTCTTTCTACTTAAATTACCAAGTTGTATTAAGGGATAGCTACAACCTGCTGTATTTTTAAAAGTGCGGTTTAAAAAAAAAAACTATATTTACTATAAATAACTGAAAAAGCCAAGTGGAGGTAGGGGGGTTAAAAAGCCTACAGCCTCCCTCACCCTTAACACTTGTGTAAATTTTATTAAAGGATCACAGGTATTCAGCGCTTGCTTGTTCGTGCCACTGAGTCAAGTCTTTAAGGGACTAAAGAGGGGAGAGGAGTGAGTGGGGGTAGTCTGTTAAAATGCAAGATGTGGCGGGTGCAGAAACTCGGCTGCTTTATTGGTGTAGCTTAGTCTCTTATCGCCTCTGGAGGACTTTTCTCCGGACACACTATTTCACAAAATCAGGATCAACCACGATTCACTTATTCGAAGCCTGTTTCAGCCCAAATAAATTGGGGGTGGAGAAGGCGGTCTTACCCCGATGGGCGACGCCCTGAGTTCCGGGGTCCAGGCCAAGCCCGCCTCCTTCTCCTGCAGCGCCTGTAAAGCGGGACCCGGAAAATCGTGAGGCGCCGTGGGGCCTAGGCACGCGGAGGTCCACTGAGGCGTCGAGGTACTCGCAGGGCGTTGGGTCGCCCCTTTTGGCGGGCTCCGGCACCGCAAAGCTCCGCCCCCCGGCGCGGTACATCCGCACCCGCGGAGGCGGACGCCGCGCTCCCATTGGCGGAGCAGCTCGCGGTGCCCCGCCCCCTCCCGGCCCCGACGCGAGCACGTTGAGTGGCGGGGGCCGGCTTAAGAACTGCCCGTAAGAGGAGCGGCTTCAGGGCCAGGGCGGCACGTTTGGGCGCCTGCTTTGAGGCTCCCAAGAAGCTGCTAGGTCGGGAACGCGGTCCGCAGCCACGGGGGGAAGGGGGTGGGTGGGCTGAGAGCAGCTCGGCGGCGAGGCCGGCCTGCCGCCCCTTCCCCCCACGTCCGTCGACCTTGTGGGCAGAGGCTTCCCGGAGCTCCTCACGCCGGCGGGATGGCGACTGCGGCGGAGACGGAGGCCTCTCCGCCGACGGACGCGAGTTGGGAAAGTGGCGGCGGCGGCGGAGACGAAGAGATGAAGCAGGCGCTTCCGGACCTTGAGTCTTCCCCACAAAATGGCGGCGGCGGCGGCCTCACCATCGCGGAGCCCAGCAGCGGCCCGGGGCCTGAGGAGACCACGGCGTCCGAGGCCGCCCAGAGCCTCAGCCACGAGCAGCCTCAGGAGTCATCTGAGACGGGCGCGGCCGCACTGCCCAAAGGCCCCGAAGAGCCCGAAAGGCCTGTTAGGAGGAGTTTTCAGATCCCCAGGAAGAGCAGAGAAAAGAAAGGTGGTGCCTCCCTTTCTCCCCAACCCCTCTTTCTCTCTCCCCTCCATCTTTTCATTAGAATCTCTCTGTCGCCTCTTCCCACACCCATCTGAGACACGTAAACATGCACGCAGCGCCAGCCGCCTCTCCCCTCACTGTCACGGCCGCCCAGCTGCTGCGCTTGGTGCGAGAGGAAAGCGGTGGAACCACGCTCCGCTGCTCCCCCTCTCCCTGGAAGTTGGAAGTAGCTCAGGTTTGAAGCTTCTCGGTAAAGCTGCAGCTCCCAGAGAGGAAAGATGGTGCTCGGCGCCCCTCCTTCCCAACCCCTGAAGGCAGAGAAGCTGATGTGTCCTCCTAAAGATGCTTCTGACAAGTCTCACTGTGGAAATAGCCCATGGCCATGGATTCTGGGGCTTTCTCCAAGGCCATTGCGTTCTGAGGACCACAAGTGTTTCTCCTTAAGAAAATTCTTCAGCTATGTGTCTACTTGAAATTTGCTTGATGTCAGCGTCTTCCCTTGTTTAGAAATTTGCATTAGTAGATGTGATCCATGCACACTGCTGTTTTCCATCACACTTCATTTTCATATAGGTTTTTTCCTTGTCTTTGAAGCATCAGATTAATAGTTTTTTAAAAATTTTTAATACAAACAGTATTTATTTGAAAAGAAGGGGAAGGTAGGTTCTTGGTGCAGTAACTTCCCTATGGAGAAAAAAAAAAAAAATGAGAAGTTCACTTATGCCCAGTAGTCTCCAACATGGTTTTGAATTTCAGATTAAATAAGTCCAGGCTTAGTTTTTGAAACCAGTATGGGAACAATTACATTAACTATGTTTACCTTTTAAAATCATAATGCCATATTATAAAACTTACAATGGAGATAAAATTAGTGTTGAAGTTTCCTGTTATTAGAGGATTATTTTTGACTTTCCAATAATTTTGGATATTCTAGATTTGCTTTAAAGTCGCTCATTTTTGCTCGATCGAGTAGATTTGCTTTAGAAATTAACTGGAATTTTTAAAAAAAATTTGAAGAAAGCTTTTTTGTTACTTAAATCAGTGAAAATTTAGAATCTTGACTGTGCATGCCTATAACCAGCTCCATTTGCACAACTTGAATTGTTAGAGCCCTTTATCAGTACAGATAAAGTTCATTTCTATTTGGATGACAAAGCCAAGAAAATCCTTGCTGTGAGAAACCATGTGGACAAATTTAATCTTTCCATTAACATGAGGAATGTTTCTAGAAAAATCTTTCAAAGTGAGTTAAAATAGTATTTTAGAATGTGGATTAAGATAGTCTATTCTTTTGGTGTATTTAGATAAGAGGTATGGTTATACTCAATATGAGAAAAGTTAGATGCTTATGAAATTGCCAGTTGATTGAAAATAGATTAGAAGTACATTCAAATGGGCTCAAGTTATGAGGGTAGAAGGTTAACATTTTTTCCCAACTTGATAAAATCATTTTGATTTTTTGATCATTTTAGGTTTTAAGTGTCTAAGAATATGAACAAACTACCATACCCTTTTACCTTTTGTTAGAACTGAAATACTGGCTTAGAAACCTTTACATTTTGGTTTGAAAGGTGGGGAGGCGCTGTGGTTGTCTTTAAACTGGATAAACCAAATCCAGAGAAAAATATACATCCCTTGAAAATAATTAAGGAATTCAGAAATACAGACCCTGGATGCTTTCTCCCCGGAGTCATTTTAAGGGAAGTTTGTTTTCAGTCTTCACTTAGAAATAAAAGATTGTTAACCTTTCACCTGTAGGGGGGATTGTGTGTAAGGAAAATACTTCACAGTGTACTTTTTTTCACGTTTAGTGAAAACGGTAATTTTTTTGTTTTAATATTTATACAGAGCAGAATTTGTTCAAAAAGTGTAACACCAGTTTAAATAGAACTTTTAAAAAATTAAATAAGCAGCTATTACTACCATGGATTTTAAGCTGAGAGAAGTCAGTCCTTTAGTTTCAACTTTATATTGATAAAGAAAAGAGTGCAGGTACTGCTAGTTTCACATTTCTAGTATTATCTGGAAGACTTGTAAAGGTATCACTATGGGATTTGCCTAGGTATTATTAGTTGACATCTGAGTGTTTATTTTGAATATTAGATTATTTTCAGTAGGTATGCCTGTTTGAGCTTTTTGTATCAAAAGCATTTGTATTTTAATATCACAAACCTTTGCTTGCAACTATGCTTTTCCAGTCAAATTAAGATTAGGACTTTAATTAAAAAAAAAACCTTAAAGGAAATACTATGTGAGTATAACTTGTCTTTTCTTGATCTTGGCAATAGCCTAAAATCTAAAATAACACCATTCTAATTGAATTAATAATATATATGGCAATTCATGGTGTTTAATAAATTATGGGCCTTGTTTTAAGCACTTTATATTAACTAAATCTCAACGATTCTATTTGTACAGATGAGGAAAAAAGTATTGAGAAGTAACTTGTCATACAGCCAATAAATGGTGGAGTTGGAATTTGAACCTAGGTTTAGAGTACTTACCACTACTCAATGGTGTAACAAAGATTTGAGCTGGTTTTTGGTCTAACATGTTTGGGGAAAACATTTTTCCCCCATTAAAATGTAGAATACTAACATGTATTCAACCTTGGAGAATTTTGAGTTGGAAAAATTGTGTTTGCCATGAACATATTTAATCAGTACTGATTTGAATGACCTAACTGTTGACTAGAAGGGCGTGTGTGTGTGTGTGTGTGTGTGTGTGTGTGTAAACACATTCTTTTAGTGTGTGTGGTGCTGGTGATTGAAGTCATGACCTCATGCATGCGGGCAAGTGCTTTATCACTGAGTTACAACTCCAGCCTTACTTTACTGTTTTTGATGTGTGTTATTTATTGGTTGAGCTACTTTCTGTAGTATAAAGACACACTGTCCTTACGTTTAACCAAAGTGTACAGTTGCATTTTGTTAGATGTTTACAATCACCATCTTTCTAAATTTAGTAAATTATTAAAAGTCACCTTAATTGGTATTTTTATTTGATACAGTTTTTTCTACAAAGTTCTTGGGGAGTAGTGATGAAGTACTTTCTGGAAAATGTTGGTTACTTTTTTTTTTTTTGTAGGGGATAAGGGAATCTCAAATTAACTGAAGCTCATGTGCCAGTTTTTATACTAGTTTAGTCCAGTAGAGGTGATGGCTCATTTTCCTTCCAATCTCCAACTTTTCCCTCAAGAAACTTGCAATTATCTTTTTGAAAACACTGTAGACAGGTGGGAGTAATGGTATTTTGTGTGTGTGATTTTTTTTAAAAAAAATTTATTTTGGTGTGGTATCAGGGGTTGAACCCAGGGCCTCCCATGTGTCAGGCAAATAAGTGCTCTACCAGGGGGTTCCCAGCCCTTTGTTAAAATATTGAAACTGGGTCTTGCTAAGTTGCCCAGACTACCCTTGAACTTGTGATCATTATCTTCCTGCCTTAGCCTCCCAAGTAGCTGGGTCAGCCAAGTCTTAAGGAAGTTTAAGGGTGACTGCATTCTGGGAACTGCAGCTCTCCCTATATAGAAATAAGCCTGAACTGGAAAGTCTAGGCAGAACCTAGTCATTCACATAGAACTTTTTTTTTTTTTTTTTTTTTTTTTTAAACAGGCAAAGTCTCTTATTTTTTTAATATGTGTGTTTTTTTTTTAGTTGCAGGTGGACATGATAGCTTTATATTATTTTATGTGGTGCTGAGGATCAAACTCAGTGCCTTACATGTGCCAGGTCATCACTCAACTACTGAGCCAAGCTCCAGCCCCACATAAAACTTTTTTTTGATAGTTGCCTATAAATTCTAAACAATAGAGGTAAAATTTACTTTAACTAGTCCTCAGCCCAAAAAGTTTCATATTCTTACTGGTTTCTCTTGACTTCCTCAGTGTATTCATTCCTAATTCTGTACTCTTTCTAACCATTTTGATTTACAGATGTAAGGCCCATTTCTAAAACATTATGTCTGTAGTAATTTTTTAGACTAATGTTTTGTTTTTTTAAAAATAAGCTCTGTGTCTGTGCCAACTGTTTAAACTGAATATAGCCTTCAATTTTTGAATGTATGTTATCAACAATTAAAAATATCTTTTTTGTAGTATGGGAGTCAGGAGATATGAATTCTAGTTCTGATTCTATTAGTTTCCTGTTTTGAATTATAAATCTTCAAGTACCATTCCAAAACTGTGTTCTTCAGTCTCTTAAAATACATCTGATAATTAGTTTGTCAGTAGGGAAACCTTGTATTATCAAAGCCAACTCATCTTTCTGACATGCTCATAATGAAATTAAACAAGGTTTTGTGTGTTAAAGAACTTCTCTTGTTACTGCTATTGACACATAGAGTATTATGACTTTTGGCCCTGTCATCACTAGGAAAGTTAATATTAGAAAAGAATGTTAAGAGGTTTGAAAGAAGACATAAGAGGATAGAAAGCATAATAGGTAGAAATCAGATTCTTTATTCTTTATAGCTGATTGCCTGTGCCTAAATGTCCTATATGATTTCCTGATCTATAACATTAGGAAATAATCATATTTTTCCAGCTCTTGACCCAATGGAAGATTACAGTTTGATTACCTACGCATGCATCTTTTGTTTTGCTTACAGTGGTTTGGAGTCATTGAATTTGAATTCTGCCTGTCCTGTTCATTAACTCTAACCTTGGGCTGTCAGCTGTTACCTGTGTCAATTTTATTTGAGTTTGAGGAACAGACATTGAACTTCATGTGTTTGGTGAATAAATGGGATAATGCTTGTAAATCTCTTAGTATCTGAAAAGTGGTAGTGACCTAGTAATGATTAGACTCAGTTACTTTCATAATACAGAGAATAGTATATTGGATACCTACTTCTCTAAGTGAAAATGGATGATGGAGATATTCTCTTCAAAATCAGTATCACATAGTTGTTATTGTCTTAATAATGATCCATTATTGAGGTTATAATATACATACACACTAAACGTGACAAGATACATTTATTAGGTTATTTGCAGTGTTAAGCGATCTCTTATTAAGGACATAACATAGACTACCAGGAAATGTACGTTCTGAAGGTGAACTAAATTTCTATATTGCCAATACCAAGTTGTAAACTTGGATTCCTTAGAATAGTTAGAACATTTTTTTTTTTTTTTATTGAAATGATCATTGGACCAAAATCGGGGATATAACTCTCACCTAACTGAAGTCAATGAGGCATTTGAAATATGAAATGCCTACACAAGTATTTATTGTTAGATCTAAAAACATACAACTATTGCTGTATTTCTATTTGCAAGAATTTTTTCCTTACTGAGTTTACTTGAGTACATTTGACATAACTTTATTGGACATTGCTTTGGAATGAATTGGAAGTTATGTGATTTTTTTTTTTTTTTTTTGAGGAAAATTAGAATGTCAATCTTATGCAAATTGGACTAATTTTTACTAATAATTAGATTGGTATAAATAGTGTTGGGGTATAAATGTGTTTCATGTAGACTATGTCATAGAAATTTGAAGCCATGTGATTTTTTGATACAGGTATGTGAAGTCATTGTTGAGAAACAGAAAAATTATGCATAAACTTGACTTTGAAAATGAAACTTGGCCCATTTTGGATGTGAAAACCTGTAAAGACTTCCACATGCTGTTTTCCTTGCCAAATTTTTCACAACTTAGTAGGAGATAGTTGTTACAGAAATAAGATGTTGGTTTATCCTACTATATTTTCTAAAATATTTTGAATTTTGATAATGTAGTTCTCTTACTCTCTTTTCTGAGCTTTCATTTTGTTTTATATTATTGAATTTGAGTGAATTGTTTTAATTTTAAATGATAATCATATATTGGTAGTTGTAGATTATATTTGTATTCAGTATAAAATAATCTCTCCACAAAGTTTATTCTCATTTCTTTATGTACTTATTTCAGCTCTTCAACCTACTTGGGGCAGCACTCACAGTTCTACCTACTGGCATATGATGAGTAATGAACAAGGCAGCCATAATTTCTGCTCTGGATTGAGTTTACAGTTAATAAGTTATTCAGTACATCTGCAAATTTGATTATAGGATACTTTGTGTTTAGTAATCATGTGGTCTTATTCAATTTAGTATTACTTTCAAGCTTGCTTTTAGTATTTTTATTAATTGCATTACTATAACCATGTTGACTTTATTCTTTGCATGCTTGCAATCTCAAAGTAGGTTACTGTTCGCTTTATAATGACATTTTGTCATTAGAAACTACCTTTTTTTTTTTTCGGCGTGACTGAGGATTGAACCCAGGGAATCTCTACCACCAAGCTGTATCCCTAGCCCTTGGAACTCTCCAAGTTCCCCAGGCTGGCCATGACCTTGTGATCCTCCTGCCTGAGCCTCCTGAGTGGTTGTGATTACAGGCATGCACCACAATGCCTGGTTTGAAAACTACAGTTTTTACAGACACTTCTATAATATATACATGGTTTGTTAATATATCACTTAACACTATGCCCTTTGTAATTCAATAACCATATGTAGAAAATACAGTAAAAACAGTTAAGTTAGCTGCCAGATGACATACTTTAGAGCTTGTGTACAAGTAGAATACTTTCATTTTTTTTTTTTTAAAGAGAGAATTTTTTTTTTAATATTTATTTTTCAGTTTTCGACAGACACAACGTCTTTGTTTGTATGTGGTGCTGAGGATTGAACCCGGGCCGCACGCATGCCAGGCGAACGCGCTACCGCTTGAGCCACATCCCCAGCCCAGAACACTTTGATTTGTAGTCTCTTTTGATAGACATTATTGACTCTTATTAAATAAGTGTTTTGGATAGAAGATAGTATAACATAGTTTCTATGAATTGTTCTACAGTAAAAAGTGGTTCCTTTTTGGTTTGAGGAAAATTGGATATACATAGAGTGGATGTTTGAAATTTATTAGTAAAGTCGTGTAAATTGAAAATTTGAGGTTATTAGGTTGGTAATCCTGAAGAACAAATTAGATATTTTACTTGAGTGTTTTAAAAATTAAATAGGATGTAGAATGGTTGAAAATATGGGGAGTAAAAAATTAGTACTTTGTAACAGATGTTGTCCTTTGTTTACTCGTGCATTGTCATATCCCATGTGGTCCATGTAGTCGCTATTAAAACAGGTAAGAGTTCTCCATTTTATGATGAAGGAGCTGAGCTATTTAATTAAATCATTTATACACTATCCAACACAAAACTAGCATATGGTTGGTCTGGTATTTGTGTTGAGGTTTGAATCCAAAGATCCACATTTTAAAATTTTACTAAGCTGTCAAAATAAATATACTACTTGGTGTTGATAATAAAGCTATGTAGATGCAATATGCTGTGCTACTTACAACTTTGGCACCAATATCATCACTTTTAATCATTTTTAATGTGTTTGTTTATGGCATAAGCATTGAGTTTACTGAATAACAGTTCTAAACATACTAGTTCAGTATGACGTGAAATAGTTTAGAAAAAGTCAAGTTCATGCATAGGTTCTTATAACAGTCTATCTAAATAATTAAGATTGCCTAATGTAGCATTCCTAGTGTTTGAAAATTGCAACCTCCTTGTTTGTGTTTAAGAGCAGATCCTTATTGTTGAATAACTGGTCAGTCTAGTCAATATTTCTTCAGTGAGTTAATATCTCTTGTATGTCAATAAAATAAACTTGATGCTTTTTTTCCACTTTTAAGTTAGAGTAACAAAACCTCAAAAGTAGAAATTACATTTGAGATGAAATAATTTTAAAATTAATAAATGTTTTTTATTGTAGCACTTTTCCAGCCACTAACACCAGGCTCTCGAGAATTTGAAGATGTTTTAAATATTCTCCATTCATCTTACCTCGAACCAACTTCAGTAGCAAATTTTAACTACAAACGTGCTTGCTTGATACATAATGAGCTTTTGGAAAAGGAGGTATGTTTTAATTTGTACTTTTTGAAATAGTCTTTTCAGTACCAATTACCAGCCTAGGAAAACCTTTTCTGTAGAAATACTAGCTTTTAAGAAGGCTAAATTACAGAAGGGTAAACAGGCTTTAAATGGTATGATTTTTCCCTCCTAAACATTGTTGCTGTAGTATGATGTTTATCTACTATGTTAAATTCTGATTAATGTGGCATTATATGAAATAACTTATAAGTCTTTAGGTATTGTTTATATTACTTTTTTTTTTTTTTTGGCTATACTGAAGATTGAACCCAGGCATGCTCTAATACTGAGCCTACATCCCTAACCCTTATTATTTATTTTTAGACAGTCTCACTAAGTTGCCCATTGCTGGGCTTGAGCTTGTGATTCGCCTGCATTAGCCCCCAAGTTAATTACAGGGATTACAGGCATGTGCCACCAAGCCCTGCTTATAATATGATTTTTTGCTGTTTATTTTGAGTACATACTAATTTAACTGTCTAAATTGAAAGATAATTGAATTTTATGTGTGTGTATTTTAAGGATATGCTCATTTTGTTCCACATTTGCTTGGTTGGGTTATGTTAACATCATTAGTGGAAATTCTTAGTGAAAAAGTATGAACAAAGGGGGAATACTTGAGCATATTAGACAGTGAACCTAAGTTTCATGTACAGATTTGATATTTGAGTTTTGATTTAGGAAAATGAGATGTTTAGAAATATTTGACATGTAAAAAACTGGAATATGCTAGATTTTTAGTAGAAATTTAGTTAAAATTGATGGGTTATTTGACTATTTTCTATAGGTAAGAGCCAATTAAAATAGGGAGAAAAGAAATTGGGAAGAAAAAAAATAAATTATTTAATATAAAAGAAAAGAAATTGGGAAGAAAGTTCTACTTTGTTGAGTTTGGGATTCCATGGAAAATAATTCTTAACTCTTTGTTTAACCAAACAGTCACATGCTAAGGAATTTTTACAGATTCAATTTCATTTAGTTTGCAGAAAAGCGAAGAGAACTGAAGTCTGATGGTCGTTTAGATAAGGAACTTTCAGAATCCTATGCATTTCTCATGGTTGATAGATATCAGGTGAGTTAACTAATTGCAGAAAAACAATAGAAAGGTGTTTCTATTGTAGGTTAATTTCATAATTATTCAATGATACATTTGATAAGTATAAATAACATTTTTCTGGATACATGAGTTGAAGAAATGATTTAAGAGGGCAAAATAGTTGCTTCATAATTATCAAATATGCTACATTTTCTCTGATCAACTCTTGTCTTCTTTCCCTAGACGTGTTGATAATGCATTTTCTTTTTTAAAAATTATTTTCTATATTGTTAATTATAAAGGAATACCTTTTTAATTAAAGATGGTTAGTGGAGTTATTTTCTCTTTAAATATTTTGCTAGTTCTAATATTCTAAAAGGTAATGTTTGTGAGAGACCAGAATTCAGAGTTATCCATCATCCCTAGCACCAATAAAGATGGATTCCAAATATGATTACTTTGGAAGTGTAAGTCAGTTTCATGTTGATATTTAGTCATAGACTATCTCATAAATGTGATATTTCTAAAATGTAGAATGTACATGGTGTCGAAGTTTAGATTTTATTTAAAACATGTTTATCAATTACTTCATGTTTTTAATGTTATGATTGCAAAATGAAATGTTTTGTTCATATAGGTTCAAAGTATATGTGAAAAAGGATTACAGGTGGGCCAGTCCAAAATAACAATTCTTGGCAGACCTTCCATGGGTAATTTGTTTTCTTTTTTATTTACCTACTTTTAAGCTGCCTTTGAAAAGTCTCAATTTTGCTGCAGTCTTTGTAATTCTATTACTGCATGCTTTATCATGTGTCTGTAACAAGACAGTAGTTTCAGGGTCTGAAATGTATAAAATTTTTTATTTTGTTTTGCATACTTCTAAATGATTAAAGCTTACTTTTTCAAATGTATTATTCTAGTCCAGGTGACTTTTGTCTTCTTTTAACTGTAATTAACTTCATTTTTTTAAAAAATTTTACTTTGGTTAAATATTAGATTTCTGTTACATCTCTTCTTAAAAAAATTTTTTTTAAATATATTTTTTAAGTTGTAGGTGGACACAATACCTTTATTTATTTTTATGTGGTGCTGAGGATTGAACCCAGTGCCTCATACATGCTAGGCGACTGTTCTACCACTAAGTCACAACCTTAGTCCTCTGTTACATCTCTTTAAAAGTTGTTATACCATTTATCTCTTTCATTATTTGTTAAGTATTTGGATTTTTAATTTTTATTCATACCCTACTTATTCAAATTCTGTAATTTTTCTCTATTAGGTGTCTATCTTTCTAGGTATGCTGATTTATTGCAAGCTAACCCTTTGGAAGCTGGGGCAGTGGGTGATGTTGTTATTTTTAAAATAATGAAGGTAATTGGAACTTTTACATTTCACCTATCAAAATATGGCATCAAAATATGTGATTTGCTCGTGAGGGGTACTGGGAATTGAATCCAGGGTGCACTACCACTGAGCTATATTCCCTTCCCCTTTTTTATTTTGAGGCAGAATCTGGATAAAATGCCCAGATTGGCCTCTAACTTGAATCTTCTTGCCTTAGCCTCTTGAGTTGCTGGGATTACAGTGATCTAGATTTTAATTTTAGTTGACTTTCAGAGTTTGATTAAATTAAGAATTAACGTTTATGTTGAGGCCCACTCTTGCTAATATATGAAGATACTTTTGAGAGTGAACTTTGATCTAAGCTAGCCATACTTAATGGTTGTTTTCTCTTCCAAAGAAAATGAAAAGGGTAATGTGTTGCTAATGTGATTTGGGTTAATGAAGAGTGTTATGAATAGAATTTCTCTTTTCTTATTAAAATATTAATGTCATATAGTTAAAAATCATGTTTAGGTAGGCACTTAAAAGTTTTCTCTGTTTTAGGGTAAAATAAAGAGTATATATGATCCCATGGGTGTAAAAAGTTTGGAGTCTATGTTAAATAAAAGTGCTTTGGACCCCACACCAAAACATGAATGTCACGTGTCGAAGAATGCCAGTAGAATTACATCACTTTTGGCTTATAGAGCCTATGAGCTTACTCAGGTATGTGCCTGGAACCATTTTAATGTTATGACATCATATCTGTTACCAAATCCTTCAAAATATCTCTTTTAGTTCCCTCTGCTACCACATCAGTATCTGGTTTCTACAAATCACTGCTAGATTTCAGTGTCCCTCACTGCAGTGTGTTTAGTGTTTCCAAGATGGCTCAGACATGTACTGTGGCTTCTCAGACCTACAGGGTAATATTCAAATTATTTAGTTTTCCCTTGTAGGCTATGACCTCAACCTGGTGTGATCACTGTTTTAGCATACTGTATTTCATTTGAAACCTTGTTTTTTCTGGGGATAAAAGGATCTGACTAATAAAACACTACCTGTGTTCATGGTAAAGTTAAAGCCTCTTAAAATACCTTAATTCATAGCATTTTATACTGTTGACTTGATATTTTCTATTTTTATTAACTTAAAATACAAACAATTTTTTAAAGTTTTATTCAGGTATAGTTGGTATAGTAACTATTCATTTTTTCTCCTTTAAAACATTTTAATTTGACACATAATTGTACATATTAATGTTGTACAGAGTGACATTTCAGTACATATATGCAATGTTGTCAGATCTAGGTAATTTATCATTTTGTGTTGGAAGCATTTATAATCTCTGCTGTTTTGAACTATATAGTTAGTTGTTGTCAACCATAGCTACCCTATTATACTGTAGATCATTCAAAGTTATTCCTCCTGGCTGGAGAATGTAGCTCAGGGTAGAGCATGTGCTGAGTCATATATGAGGTCCTAGGTTCTGTCCCATCTACTAAAAAAAAACAAAAGAACTATTCAACCATACCCCATACCATGCCCCTTAACCTACCTCTCTACATTTCCCCCTCTTACACACCCATCCCAGCTCTCATATCCCCTTTTCTACTCTATATACTTTTATGATCTCAATTGTTAGAGCAACTTTTTATCTTCTACATAAAAGTGAGACTGTGTAGTATTTATTTCTGAACCCAATTTCCTTCATTTAACAGGGTCCTCTTGTTTCATCTGTGTTATAGTAAATGACAAAATTTTATTCATTTTTATGACTGAATAATTGTGTATATATTTTTTGTGTCAGTTGCTGAATTACACATATTTAAAAGTGTAATACTTGGTGTATGTTACGTTTTTATGTGAGGTTTGACTATAAAGTAATATTATCTTTTAAACAAACAAAAAAGTGACAGGACTGGGGATGTAGCTCAGTGCAAGAGGGCTTGCCTCACATACATGAGGCCCAGGGTTCAGTATCCAAAACTCGAAAAATAAAAGTTTATGTCCAAATGGGTTGTGAAAAGTAGTGATGCTAACCTACCTAGAAATATTTTTTTTTAATTTTACTGTATTCATGTAAAATAAAATTTATTTTACATGAATAAAATAAAATAAATTTTATTTTACATGAATACAGTAAAATTTTTTTAAAAATTTTATTTTACATGAATATAGTAAAATTTTTTTAAAAAATCATTTGTGAAGAATCTCTAGGGAAGACCTTTGATTGGGAGTAGTGAAAATTATATTTTCCACAGGCATCTGGAGCTGACTCATTTGATTACCTTCTGGACAGTATATTGACTGATATAACTTCAGTGTAATTATGGTTTCTCTAGGAGGATTTGTAATCTAGCTGTATGTTTCAAGATACATTTGAGGCTTTTTTTTTTTTTTTTTTTTAAGAGCAGAAACATTATTGATATTGGTAATTTCCCAGAGGGAAGAACTTTTTAAAAGAGTGCTGCTTTGTTTATAAAACCTGAAGCAGCTGGGCACAATGATGTATGCCTATAGTCCCACAATTTGGGAAGTGGAGACAGAAGGATTCCAAGTTCAAAGCCAGCCTCAGCAACTTAGTGAGACCCTGTCTCAAAAAAATAAAAAGGGCTGGGGATGTGGGCCACTGGTTAAGTGCTTCTGGGTTCAATCCCTGGTACCAAAAAAAAAAAACCAACAAAGTAAAAGCTGAAGCATTCTTTTTAAAAATGAAAATGACTAGTCTACAAGTCATAAAATCCTAGCCTAATGAATATGGTGAATAGGTGAAGGGGAGAAGCTGATGGGTCATAGGATGATACTTGGGTTTGGTTGAGATTATGGCCTTAATATTTTATTTTTTGTACCAAGTTGGCTTTTCTGTACTGACCTGGGAGTTTCTGCTCTGTAATAATTTTACTGGAAAACTTATTGCATCTTCCCAGTAGTCAGCTCTTCAAAAGTAAACTTTTGGAACAACCAGTACTAATAACATGGGATTTGATACATTGTAGCACAATATTTTATATCATAAGATGAATATAAAGTGCAAATTTTGTTAAATTAATTAATGCTGGAGCTATAACTTTAAAATCAAAAGTGGTAAATGGTTTTTGATTCTCAAAAATCAGATAAACGTTTCCACTCCATATTACTTGCCTACTTAAAGAAGTTAATTTTCCATTTTTTTTATATTTAGTATTATTTTTATGAGTATGGCTTTGATGAACTAAGGCGAAGACCAAGGCACGTTTGTCCGTATGCAGTTGTGTCTTTTACTTACAAAGATGATATACAAACTCTAAAATTTGTATCTTCATCCAGGTAAGATGAGTTTTAGACATTATCCAGAGTGATGTGATATAGAGCTTATGCTACTGATTTAGATGGACTACTTTCTTTCCTCCCCTCCCCTCCATTTTTAAAAAACTTAATTGGATTCTCAAGTGTTCAGGATAACTTTTAATAGGTCAGTGTGAAAGTTGTGTGTGGTGGTGCATACCTGTAATCCCAATAACTCATGAAGCTAAGGCAGGGGATTGCAAATTTGAGGCCAACTTCAGAAAACTAGTAAGGGCCTAAAGCAACTTGGCAAGACCCTGTCTCAAAATTAAAAATGAAAAAAAAAAAAGAAAATAAAAAAAGCTGGGGTTCTAGCTCAGTAGTAAAGCATCTTTAAATTTAATCCCTAGTACTCAAAAAAGTCAATGTGAAGGATAAGATTGACTCTGTGGAAAAAAAGTTTAAGCTAAAGTTTACTTAAACTTTATTTGGTTAAGCTCTTTTTTTGTTGTTCAAAGTTTGTGTAGTTGTAAATGCAGTTTTAAAAAGTAACATTTTGTTCATTAGCTCTCCTGAAATGAGGAGCTTCTGCAAAACATCTCAGTCATGGGAAGCCTAGTCATTGGTGATTGAATGCTTCCTGTTGATTCTGATGTTCAGTTACTGTTGAGTACTATTGATGATTATCTTGCATGCTATAATTGAAGGTGACCATATATAAATTGTTGGCCCTTTTCCCCAAGATTTGTGGGTTTTTTATCCCCTGCAATACTGGTCATTGAACTTGGGTACTGTACTACTGGTGCTGCATCGCTATCCCTTTTATTTATTTATTTATTTTTGAGATAGTCTCGCTTAAGTTAACCGAGGCTGGCCTCAAACTTGTAATACTCTTGCCTGAGCTTCCCAAATGCTGGGATTACAAGTGTGTTCTATAGCACCCAGACACACAATGGGGAGTTGCCCTGGGTATGTTTATACATTGCTGCCCACTTTGGGCATTCATTTTAATCATTTGGTTTTAACCAAGTGGAATAGTACGTTTGTAGAGAGAGAGGTCTACTCATTTTTATATTGAGTTCCTATATGTACTTGAAATCATGTGTGCTTTCAATTTAGAAATAAATGACTTTTTTTTTAGAGAATTTTTATTTATTTTTTTTACTTTTCTTCGGACACAACATCTTTGTTTGTATGTGGTGCTGAGGATCGAACCTGGCCCGCACGCATGCCAGGCGAGAGCTCTACCGCTTGAGCCACATCCCCAGCCCAAATGACTTTTTTTTAAAAAGCCACATATCATGAAACATGTATTTTAAAGTTGGCCTCCTGAATCGGTTTTCCAGATCAAAATTATCTTTCATTTCAAGTTGTCTTCAGATATAGCACTTTAAAAAAAATCTTTAATTACTTTCTAGTTGTAGATGGACATAATGCCTTTATTTTATTTATTTTTATGTGTTGCTGAGAATTGAACCCAGTGCTAAGCAAGTGCTCTACCACTGAGCCACAACCCCAGATCTGAAGCACTTTTTTCATGTTAATAAATAAGCCCTGGAGGCTGTCCACAGCCATAAGTACCTGTTCACATAATATAAAGACAGTTGAGTTTTAATTCTATTATCCTATATTTATGATCCCCATGATAACACACATTTGCTATAGCATTTTTTTTCATGAGTGATCTTTAAGATACCTAGCACAGCCAGATGCTGTGGCACACATCTAACATCCCAGTTACTCAGGCAGGAGGATTGCAAGTTATAAGCCAGGCTGTGCAACTTAGTGAGACCTCATCTCAAAAAAAAAAAAAAAAACAAAAAAAAAACCACGTTAATATACCCAGTGCTACAATATTTGCCTAGCATAACAAAGGCCCAGAGTTTAATCCCCAGTGCTGCCCTCCCTTTCCCACATTTATAATTATAAGGTTACCTCCCCTAGAAATAGTAACTTAATTTTATTTCATCTTTGCTTCCATCTGTAATCTTCCATATCATTTCAAACATACATTTTTTTGAACATCTATCTTGTACCTTGAATGTGCCATCAATGCCTTGGGATAGTGCATTTGTGATTCCTTTTCCCCATTATTTCCGTAATTTGTTCTTATGTTTCTTTAAAACGTGAGCTTCTCAGTGAGTCCTTCCCTTTTTAAATTTTTTAAAAAATTTAAACCCCTATACTGTGGTGTAGTGGTGCACATCTGTAATCCCAGCTACTAGGAAGTGGAGGCAAGAGGCTCTCATATTTGAAGCCAGCCTGGGCAACTTGGTGAGACAGTGTCTTAAATTTGAAAAACGTGTTAGGGGTGTACCTCAGTGATAGAGCACTCACCTAATGCATAAGGCCCTAGGTTCAATTCCTAGTACCACAAAAATAAATAAACCCCAGTGTGTCTTTTTTTTTCCCTTCTTCCATAACACTTAAAACCCCTACCACCTGGTAGACACTATTTTTGGTTAAACTCTATTCTGTTTGATTATTGTCTGTGTTTCTCATTAGAAAGCAGAGACTTTGTTAGGTTTATTCTTATAATCTTGTTACCTGGAATCGTGCCTGGTAGTAATATTTATTGAATGATGAATGAACATATTTATATGTTGCAACTATTTTTCTAATCTTATCATGAAGAAGTATTTGACTTACTGGACTTGTCTCTTTTAATAGATATTTTTTTTTGTGGGGGAGGATAGCTCCCTTAAATTTGGGAAATATGGGTATGTGATCAAACTAAGTGCTTCTAAGTTCTTCTTGTTCTCTAAATTTGGATTTATTAAATATTATGAGATATTTGTTGTTCTTGGGGAAAAGATTTCATTCTCTTATGTAGTACACCATTCAAATTTATATATTTCAGAATGCCATTAAATTTATGGGCTGTGCATGTAGCTCAGTGGTAGTGTCTTGCTTATAGCTTGTGTGAGGCCATGGGTTCAATCCCCAGCACCATTAAAAAAAAAAAAAGACTTATCAAGGTCCTAAATGTTAAGTTTTATGTTATCAATCAGTAATTTTTTTTTAATTATTTGTAGGTCTAACAGTTTTAACACAGATAGAAACATAGGTAAGTCAAAAGAATAATACATATAGTAAAAGATTAATAATTTTTTGTTTTATTTCCATAATGAATGAAAATATGCAAAGTATGAAAAAGCAAATGAGGCAATGTTTTGATGTAGCATCAATACTTGGTCATCCAAGCATAAAGTCTTTTGTAAGAAGCTTCTGCTTAAATGATAGACTAAAGAGTTATAACACTTATTGAAAAAGGTAACTGATAAAACAGACTTTACAACTCAGCCTTTTTAAATATTATATTCATCAGAGCCGAGTGTGGTGGCACATGTCTGTAATCTCAGCGGTTTGGGAGGCTGAGGCAGGAGGTTTGCAAGCTCAAGTTCATCCTGGGCAACTTAGCAAGATCTTATCTCAAAATGAAAAATAAAAAGGGCTGGGGATGTAACTCAGTAATAGAGTATCCCTGGGTTTACATGTCCACAGATATAATCCCCAGTTAAACAACCCTTCTCCCCCTGCAAAAATTAAAAGTAAAAAAACAAGTTTTCATCATAGGTTTAAGATCTAATTTCTCCATAATAAAAGTGAATGAATAAAAGATAGAAGACATTGTGGTCATTCATATAATTAACAAGATTTAATATCTATTGTTTATATAGAATTTATATATGTATTAGATATTTGGGAGACACAAGAGCATTGGTTGTCTCTGAGGACATTTAGATAAATTTGTTATTTGCTAAATCTGGGATGATTTTTGTGTGTGTGTATGGGGGGAGTATCAAACTTAAATCCTAGAACTGGAGCTTTTTTATGAATGGAAATGTCACTTTTATGTTTGTTTTCTACTTAAACCCTTGTGCCCAACTATTTTCCCTCTTCTACTAAATTTGCATTTACTTCTCTGGGTTATCAAGAGATTGAGCTATATCCTTTTTTTTTTTTTTTTTTTTAAGATAAATTTAACTATACCTTGTGGAAAGGACAACTTTTAAATAAAGGAAAGCTTCTGTGTTATATTTCTCTGAGGTCAGCCACTCGTGCTTTTTTGCCTATCAAACTGTAAGTATAAGAAAATAGCAGTTGCAAGAAAAAGAAAAATATGCAAAATAAACAAAAATAGCAGGCTAAGTGTTGATTGTTTCTTCTTTTAGCTTTTTTCCTTTTTATTACATTTAAATTGTGCTTTGTTCCATAAGAACTTAAATACAAATATTAGTTTGTTTTTTAAGAAAGTTGATTTAATAATTTTAGAAAGTTACTTGGCCCAAAAGGTCCTCTGCTTCTTTGTCTTGATTTGAGGATGAAATAGTCCTTCATTCATATATATATATATATATATATATATATATATATATATATATATATAGTATAACATTTTTTCTTAAGTGATATTAAAATCTGAGAAGATAAATTTTTAAGTTTTATCCTAATTTTATATATATTTTTTTCATTCAGCTGAGTACAATAGACTAGTTTATATAATATTTGTTGGAAAGAACTTTGTTGTTGTGAGTTAAAGAGGCTCTTTTCAGTTCAGTCCTGTGCAACATGTTAGAATATTGAGTGATCTAAAGTGATATTTTGGTACCACCAGAGTAAACATTTGGGCCTTTTTGAAGGTTAAGAGTAACAGTTTGTACTTGAATTGTCTTTAATAAAATGACAATCTCTTATCCTTTGTGGTTAGTAAAATTTGCATTAATTAATAGGATTAGCTTCTGTCTTTAGGATGAAAGGTTGGTAAGATTGCCAGGCTGTTTACCTGTGTCTAGGTATTGGACTTCCCCTGTAAAGTCCCCTTTAGAATAAGTTGAGATAATGAATATGCTTTTCTTTTTTTCCATTGTATGTGTGGTTGTGTCTGTGACAGAGAGCCTTGTTAAAGTTAAAAATACAGGTAATGTGAACATGCTTTTTTGATTTTTCTTTCAGTCCTGAGAAGTTAGATGTTGAAACAGTTATGAGTATTGATCATCTGAAGCAGAAAATTCCACCAGCACTCTTTTACAAAGAAACATACTTAGGTCCAAATGAAGGTAGAGTATTTAATTTTATAAAAGAGATAGGGCTGGGGTGTGGCACAGTGGTGCAGTGCTCACCTAGCACATGTGAGGCACTGGGTTCGAACCTCACCTCAGCACCCCATAAAAAATGAAATAAAGATATTGTGTTCAACTACAACTAATAAATAAATAAATAGATAAATGAAAGATATAAAAAAGCAGACTTAATTTGAATATTTATTGTATTTTTTTAATGTCAGTTTTGAAGAATGGAATGTATTGCAGCCTTTATGAAGTTGTAGAAAAGACAAGAATTGGAAGTAACATGGAGAATTTACTGCAGAAACTAGAGAAAGAAAAACTTGTGAGTGAAAGTTCTACAACATTCCTTGTTCTTCCTTGAAAATAAATAAGTGATTATACTAATATTTTGATTTATTTTTGCCTTTGAAAGTCCATAAAGTCTCTGTGTTGTTACCACTTAGCAGTGTTTACTGACTGGTACTCTTTTAGGGCGTGACACTAGACATTTTACAGACCAGTCTTCCCATGAAGTATTTTTATTTAATGATTATGAATATGATCATTAGCAAATATTTATTCTTATTTTCTTAAGCAGGGTATATAGTTTAGTAAAGAGTGACACAAAGACTGTTCTCCTGGATTATACAGTGATGAATAAAGTTATTATTTAGATGCAGTTTGTTCCAGTAGAGTATATTTGAAGATATAAAAGAATGAGAAACCCTGTGAGGTTGAAGAGATTTAAAAAAAAAAAAAAAAAAACGAACGTTTTAGGGGGATTGGGGAGATGTGTTGTATTCGACATCATTCAGGAAGTTTTCAAATGTTTGGGAGTTTGTATTTGAAACTGAGAGTAATTTTTTTTGTGGGGGCATTGTGGGGATTGAACTCAGGGCATTCAACCACTGAGCCACATCCCTAGCCCTATTTTGTATTTTTTATTTACAGACATGGTCTCACTGAGTTGCTTAGTGACTCACACTTTGCTGAGGCTGGCTTTAAATTTGCCATCCTGCCTTAGCCTCCTGAGCCACTGGGATTATAGGCATGTACCATGCACCCAACTTGATTCCATTTTTAATTGTTTTCAGGTTTTCTATTTTTTTCCTTGGGTCAGTTTCCGTATATTATGGTTGTTTTTTACGAATTTTTTCATGTCTTCTAAGTTTTCCAATCTATTGGAATAAAAGCATTCCTATAGTCTTCTTTTAAAATTTTCTGGGCTGGGGATGTGGCTCAAGCGGTAGCGTGCTTGCCTGGCATGCGTGCGGCCCAGGTTGGATCCTCAGCACCACATACAAACAAAGATGTTGTGTCAGCCGAAAACTAAAAATAAATAAATAAATAAATATATATTTTTAAAATAAAAAATAAAATTTTCTTTTAGGGGCTGGGGATGTGGCTCAAGTGGTAGCGCGCTCGCCTGGCCTGCGTGCGGCCCGGGTTCGATCCTCAGCACCACATACAAACAAAGATGTTGTGTCCTCCAAAAACTAAAAAAATAAATATTATAAAAAAAAAAATAAAATTTTCTTTTAGTTGTTGAAAGACCTTTATTTTATTTATATGAGAATTGAACCCAGTGCCTCACACATGGTAGACAAGTGCTCTCCCATTGAGCCACCACCCCAGCCACTCATAGTCTTTTTAAAATGTGCTACTGAGCACATTTTATGTAGTATTTTCATTACTACTTTTTATTAGTTATTTACCCAGAGGATTGTCTGCTTTGTCTTAGTCACATTTTGGTTTTGACCTTTTTTGTATCTTTTACTATTTTATTTCTGCTATTAACTTCTAGTTGGTTTTTTTTTTTTTTTGACATTTGGTGTTCATTTCTAACTTATTAAGTTGGAAAAAGTCAGTGAATACTCAGTTTTAAGTAATGCTTTATTGGCATGTCACATGTTTTAATGTGTAGTATTTTCATTTAGTGCTAAATATGTTTAGTATTGTGTTTTCTACTTTGCATGATTTAGAGGTGTTTTAACTTCCAAGTAAATGGAGATACTATTTTTATGTTTTGTTTTAAATTTAATTGCATTTCTGTAAGAACATACAGGGATTATTTAGAATTTATGGACCTGATTTAAATACTATGTGGTCAGTTTTTATACATGTCCCCTTTTCTTGAGGGAACTGTAGGTTTTGTTTTTAAGGGTACCAGGGATTGAACTCAGGGGTGCTTAAACATTGAGCCACACCCCCAGCCCTTTATATATTTTGGGGGGGGGGGGTGCAGGGAGGAGGACTGAGGATTGAACTCAAGACAGGATCTTGCTAAGTTGCTTAGGGCCTCCCTAAATTGCTGAGGCTGGCATTAAACTCACGATCCTCCTGCTTTAGCCTCTTGAGCCACAGGGATTACAGGCATGTACCACATTAGGCAGGAACTTTAATTGTTGAATACACTATTCTGGGTTGATGGCTGTTTCCTTCTTAAATGTATACTATATTGTATTCTTGAGGTCAGCTCTTTGTTCATATACTGTTCTTTGTAAGTCAGGTTTTTATTTTTTTCCCCTCCTGGCTGCTTTTTTGATCCTCTTTTTTTCCCCTTTGGTGTTTTGCAGTTACATTATCTAGGTGTGGATTTGTTATTAATCCACCTTGGCACATTTTCTTCTGTATCTGTAGTTATATATCTTCATTTCTGGAAAAATTGTTAGCTATTATCTTTGTACCTTTCTTTTATTCTGTATAGTCTTAACGTTTTTGGGGACTCTTACGAGGTGTACATCAGACCTTTTTATACTGTTCTCCATGTCTGATATTTACTTGTTTTTCTGAGCTGCATTATAAGTAAATTTCATTGCTGTCTTCTAGTTTAAAATTCTACCTCTAGCTATGTCTAATTGGTGGTTTTGTCCATTCATTGAATTTCTAATGCCACATGGAATATTTTTCATTTCTAAAAGTCATATTTGATTCTTTTCAGATCTGCCAGGTCATTTTTTAATAGGTTCTTATTCTTTCAGACATTATTTATTGAGTGCCTCGTATGTGCCAGGAATTCACACAATGTAAGATTCATCATTTTAGTCCACCTGGCACATTCTAGGCAGAAAGTACTATATCACTGAGCAACATATCCAGCACTTCTTTTTTAATTTTGAGACAGGGTTGAAGTTGCCCAGGATTGCCTTGAACTGGAAATCCATCACCCCAAAAAGAGCTCTTGATCATTAAGTATTCACTCCCTTTCTTCAACCCTTGATCTATTTTCTCTACGGATGTATGTGTTCGGGACATTTTATATAAATGAAATCATGAGCCTGACTTCTTTTTACAGACCTTAATACTTTCAAGGTTTAATCATGTTCTAGTATATATCAGCACTTCATTTCTTTTTTATGACTAAATAATACATCATTATGTGAATGTCACATTTTCTTTGTCTATTGTTTCCATTTTTTGACTGGTAACAAAATGGTTGCTATGAGCATTTGTGTACAGCTGTTTGTATATTTTCAGTTCTGCCAACTCTTTATAAATATTTCAAAATGAACTTTTTTTATATTTTGCACCTAATGATTCTAAGTTATGCCTTTTGGGTTCAAATTTTTTGTTGTTGTTGTTGTTTTGTTTTTCTATTGAGTGCCACTTAGTATACTTTACTTCCTTCTAAGTTAAGTGATTTAAGGTTGCGAGCTTGCTGGGCACAGTGGCACTCACCTATAATCTCAGTGACTTGGGAGACTGAGTCAGGAGGATCACAAGTTGGAGGTCAGCCTCTGCAATTTAGCAAGACCTTGTCTCAAAAAGTAAAAAGGCCTAGAGTTGTAGCTCATTAATAAAGCACTCCTGGGCTCAATCCCAAGTATCCAAAAAAAAAAAAAAAAAATGATGGTGAGGGGCTCAGATGATTGCTGCTCAGTGGTAGAGTGCTTGCCTAGCATATGTGAGGCCCTGGGTTCAATCCTCACCACCACATACAAATAAATAAAATATTGTGTCCAACTACACTGAAAAATAAATATACAAACAAAAAGATTGTGAGCTCTTTGGTATTATACTTATTGGTTTCATATTGCCTGTAATGTTATCTGACAAGTCACAGTAGTAGTGATAAGACAAAAAAGAATAAAGTAGGAAAAACTCAAAGGCTAGGTTAGATTAATGTTGTTACTCAAAGGGAAAGAAAACAGAAAGGTATAATAAATAGAGACAACAAGAACATGGGGGACTCCAGCATTTTTCCTTCCTTGCATGTTTGAAGGCATAGATAACACAAAGGCAGAGAGGCCCCAGAGTTTTATGTCTGGGTGTGTATTTACACTATTCTATGAATTTCTGGGTATATTGGCATTCCTTAATAAGTATCTCTAGGCCACCAAGCCTTTGAATTTTATGAAAACTGTATTTGGAGTGGGTAAAAAGTTAGAAGCATGTAACTGGTTTTCCTTAGAAAGCAAAAATCGTATGCTTTCCATTGTCTTGTTCTCACACTTATGAGTTGGGCAAAAATCTTAAAAGGAATATAAAATTTAAAACACTTAAGGTCAAAGTATTTATGTCAAACAAAAATTTTTACAGATACTGAGTCTACTTGTAGTATTTCCAGGAAAGATATCCTGGCCATAAGATTAATAGTAGTTATAAGGCCCGTTTTAGTATATCACAGGGCTGATACTACATGTCACTTAGCAATGTCATACAGCCTGGCCTGAGGATTTATAGGAGGCAAAGCCACCTCAGCACAGATGGAACTTCGCTATACCTTAAAACAAAGCTTTTTCTTGTTTAAACTCCCTTTATGATAGAAGTCACCTGGTAACTGACCTAGACCAAATACAGGTATTAAAAGAGGGGAAGGATTTTCCCAAGCTTTAAGAATGGTCTCCAGATGGAGATCCTGTGTGAGTCAGTCTTCTGACCCCTTAACTGTATATGGCTCATACCACCAGCCTGCTGATGATTTCAATCTTTAAAAGTGCTGCCAGAATGTGAACTGTTTGAGCATCAGATGGTATCTAAGAATCAGCATTGGCATTGATTGAACTGAAGGGCAGAAAATGCACCTGGGGTAGCTGGACAGCTAGGACTACCTGAAACCTCTAAACATACTCACTTTGCTTTTGAGTGTTCAGACAGTGTTTTTATTAAGTTTCATAGTCAATTTTTGTCCTTTAAATTATTAGTTCTTACATAGATTTTTTTTTTACTAGCATTATTAGTGGAATTTAGGTAGTACGGTTTTCTTTCAGAACTCAAATACCCTACTACCATGCTCATTCAGTTCATTTATACACTCATCCTTTGATTCAAAAGATGAACTATTTCCATAGCCTCCAAAATAAGATTATGTTGTTTCTTTCCCAGTCCTGCATAGTGCTGTCAGATCTTTTATTATTGTTGTCATATTAAGGAAACACTAGCATAAAAGGGTATATTGTCAAAGACATTCCTAGCTAAAGTGGCATTTTTGTCTTTTTACAATCTGACCCCTGATATTCCTTTTTTTAGACTTTTTTTAGACCCTATTGCCAGTCATAAGTTCTGTATGCCTATAAATTGTCAAGTATTTTATAACTTGCCTTTGCTTATGATGTTGTGTCTCCTAAAATGTATTTTGCATAGTCTCAGGCTCTTGTCAGTGGTTCTCATCCTTCAGAGTCTACCTTTGATACACTCTTCAGTAAACTTTTTGTAACCATCTTTTACTGCCATTTTTCTTTTTTTATGTATTTTTTGGGACTGGGTTTTAGCTCAGTGGTAGAGCACTTGCCTAGCATGTGTGAGACACACTGGGTTCAATTCTTATCACTCCAGATAAATAAATGAATAAAATAAAGATCCATCAACATCTTTAAAAAAATTTAAAGCATTTTTCCATTTCCTGTTGCTTTGTATATCTCTTCGGAACTTTTTTGTCTTACTTACTTATTGCTATTTTGTGTGTTCTTCTCTCAATTATAAACTTGTTGTGATCAAGGAGCTGTGTTGCTTCTTAAAGTTTCTTCTGGGAGGGCAAATTTCATAACAAGTAAAAGATGTTCATTAAATATATGTGGAATTAGATTATGGCAATATATTTCTTTCAAGATTAATCTGAATTCTTCCAAAGAAGTATTTCAAAGAATGTTTTTTCCAAATGCAGCACAGTACCTTGACATTTAATATTGTATCTTTTGTATTGATGAGGAAAATATTAAAAGTATTTGTTTTAGCCTTAGGGGAAAAAATAAACAAGTTGGTTTCACAGTTAATTAGGGGAATTATTTCAGTGATGTTCTCTCAGCATAATATAAATTTTTGTTTATTGGAATTGTGTTAATTAGCATAGAGTTGATGGGGACTTTATTTGTGGTGCTGAGGAGTTTTTAACTAATTCAGTAGCAGTATTTTTCCTAAAAAGATTAAAAACTTTTTTCTCCTGTATGATTAGTAGAAAGTGCTATGTGTCTGTCCTATAATAATAAATAAAGCACATATAACTTTTTCCCTCTCCCAAAAATGCAGGTTCTTGTTAAACCTTTAGGAGACCGAGGATACCTTTTTCTTCTCTCTCCTTATCAGATGGTTTCTCCATATGGTAGGTGACTTCTCTTATTACTGACCACTTTTTAAAAATTGTTTATTTTATGTTTTTATGTTAGTGACTTTTGCTTCTGTTTATTTAGAACATCAGACTGTCAGGTCTCGAATCCTGCATGCTTTGTTTCTATTTCAAGAACCTAGAGGCGTAATTACTTGTAAGTTCTTTGAATACCTAAATCTAATAACATATAGATACCTAAATTTCATTGAAAAAATTTCAGGTAACTTAATCAGCATTTTGTTTTTTTCCTAGATCATGTTTTTCCTACACCAATATTCTGAAATATTCTAATACCTCTAATACTTAGAGGTATTAGAAATTTAAAGCAATTAATGTTTAACTTTTTTTTTCTTAAAATAATTTTACACAGTACTTTAACTGATAAATGATTGTTATTATTACATTCCTATGTAGCTTAATTGCTGTGCTGGAGATTGAACCCAGGGCCTTGCACATGCTAGCCAAGTACTCTATCACTGAGCTACATCTCCAGCCTTCTTGAGGGATTTTGTTTTTTTAATTCACTTTTGCATTTGAGTTAAATATTAAGCCATTCAGAATTAGAATTTCTGGCACTGATGTTGTATACTTTGTTGTCTTTTTCTAAGAAGAAACTGTTGAATTAGGATAAATTTCTAAGTCATAGCTACTCAATGCATCCATATCAGCTTACAAGAGAAAGGAGTGTCATTACTATCATGCTTGGAGTTGGATCTTGCCCTCTTTATTTCTCCTTAACATTTACCTTACCACCATTTGAATTGCCTACCAGAAGTAGGAAATGAAGATCTTCAATGAGTGGGCGTTTTTTCCTTTTAAAAATATACTCTACTCTTTCTTTTCTTTTTTTTTTTTTTTTTATTGACCTGTTTCATGTTTTTGGACTTAGAAATGTACTTTCATAAATATACTACATATATGTATTAGGGTACATATTCCTTTGGTTCAGTGTTAATCTATAAATATTGTTGCACTTCTTTGGCAGTGTATAGTTCTGTATTTGATTAGCTTCTTGATGCTAACATGTTTTGCTTTTTTTTTTTTTTTTTTTTTTTTTTGTTTACAGCACAAAAAAGTTCAACCAATGCAGCACCACAAGAGAGGCATGAGAGCATGCCAGATATATTAAAAATAGCTCAATTTTTACAATTTGCTTTGATTCAGTGTCGAAAGGAATTCAAAAATATAAACACTATAAATTTTCATTCTGTTGTTGAAAAGTATGTAAGTGAATTTTTTAAGCGAGGTTTTGGTTCAGGTAAACGAGAATTTTTCATGTTTTCATATGATTCACGATTAGATGATAGAAAATTCTTATATTCGGCACCAAGAAATAAATCTCATATCGATAATTGTTTGCATACCTATATTTTTCGGCCTGAAATGTATCAGTTACCTATTTGTAAATTAAAAGAGCTATTTGAAGAAAATAGAAAGCTTCAACAGTTTAGTCCACTTTCAGATTATGAAGGTCAAGAAGAAGAAATGAATGGTACAAAAATGAAATTTGGAAAACGAAATAACTTAAGGGGTGAAACTATTACATCTGGAAAGCAAAAATCATCTCATTCTTTGGATTATGATAAAGATAGAGTCAAAGAATTGATTGATTTAATTCAGTGTAGGAAAAAAAATGTGGGTGGGGACCCAGACACACAAAACATGAGAAGCAAAACTGTCTTGAAGAGGAAGCTCGAAGACCTACCTGAAAATATGAGAAAGCTCGCCAAAACCAGTAATATATCCGAAAATTGTCATCTATACGAAGGTAAAATATCAGATTGCTCTTACGACATCCACCAAAAGTATAGGAAAAAGCTGTTTTTTCCTAGTAGAGGGTCTTCAAATTAAAGCTTGAAGGCCACATCTAACCTGTCTTCTTTTAATAAGAAAATTGTATTGTAATACAGCCATGCCTTTTGATTTATGTGTCTATAGCTGCTTTCACATTTCAGTGGCAGGGTTGGGACAAACTACAGGGCCCATGAAACCTGATGGTATCTACTATCTGGTTCTGTATAGAAAACATTTGTCAACTCCTATTCTGGTACATCAGATTTCTGAAGAGTTTGGTTTATGCCTGTATGAGAGAATACAGCTATTTTCCTTTTCTATTTTCTTTTATTTTATTATTTTCTATTTTCAAAGCTCTTTCTTTTCTATTTTCATAATTGGAGAAAGACAACATTATAATATTGGGTTCTTTTAGGATGCTGCTTAATGAAAGGAATCTTCTAAGCTTTAAAATTTCTTAGATGCTTGCATATTAATTTTCTATCCTAGGGATCCAGGAATGTCTTTGGGCTTTTCTATTTTTTGTTTTGCTTTTTTTTTTTTACATTAAAAAAAAAAAAATCTTCACAATACTGGGGATTGAACCCAGGGCCTTGCATATGTTAGGGCTCTGCCAATGAGTTATATCCTTAGCCCTCTATTCTTTCAGTTGACAAAAAAAAAAAAAAAGATAGGAATGAGACCCTTACTAAATACGTTTAATTTAGAAGTAAGCTAAAATATTTTTTATCATCTAGGTTTTTAAGTCTTCACAGTACTAGTCCATAAGCATAATATGTGTTCTTTTGCAGTCAGGGACCTTTGAAACCATACACAGTTTGTTCTGCTGTTGATGTTCTTACTGATTATGGCAGTTCTGAGTATTCCTTTATTTCCTACTGAATGGTTTTACTTCTTTTCACATTCATTGCATGTCTGACTAGGTTGGACAGATGGGTGTCCTTATTATACTTACTCGGCACTCTATACTTGAGTCCTGATTTTTCACTTAGCTACTGACCTTTTCTTCTTCTTGCATTATCCAGCATGGTTCACTATTCATATGTTAAAATTAATAATACTGTATTGTCCAGGACAGATAGCATTTTAATCATTGCAGAAAGTTCTGTTTGACAAGTGATATTTCTGCAGTGACTTTGAGGGTTTTTTCTTGTGTTTCTTTTTCTTCTCAGTGTTTGTTCTTTGTCTGTGTTCATATCACCTTGGTGACCTTCCTGGCTTATTTGAATGACTTTAGCATCATGTTCTTAATATTGCTTTGTTAACTTGTGACCAATCTCATCTTCTATACTTGGCATATAAAGATGTGTTAGATTGGCCATATCCTGCCATGCTTTCCACTATTTCATGTGGTCTTTGACTAGGGTTCAGTCTCCCTAGAATATGAATTTTATTTTTCCTCCCTGAAACATCTTCCACGTCTATCAAATTTTATATTGTCACAGGTCAGATCTCACCTCAGCTTTCTGGCTCTTCTTTTTTGGGGGGAGGGAGGTACCTGGGATTGAATTCAGGGGCACTCAACCACTGAGCCACATCCCAAGCCCTATTTTGTATTTTATTTAGAGACAGGATCTCATTGAGTTGCTTAGCACCTTGCTTTTGCTGAGGCTGACTTTGAACTTGGGATTCTCCTGCCTCAGTCTCCTAATTCCCTGGGATTACAGGTGTGTGCCACCACACCTGGCACTATTCTACTTCTTGATGATCTCCATCTCCTTGTTTAACTTATGCTGGACTTTTGATCTGTACTGAACCCTGTTGACACTAATATGTACTGTGTTACACCTGTGTCAGGAGAGTTCAAGTGTTTACTATATGCTAGGTATGTCATGTATTTATGTCATTTGGTTCTTGAGTATTAGGCATTATTTTCATCAGTTTTGCAGTTGAGAAAACCATCTCAGGTAAGTAAAATAATGTTAACTACATCTGCATGTGGCAGACTCCATGTTTGAACTCAGAACTGATTGACTCAAAAGCTTTGTTCTAAATTTTCTTGTATTAGCATTGAGCACATAATAGGCATTTAATAAGATAAGTCAATTGCCAAAAAATAAGTTATCTGTGAAAAAGCTGTGTTTGGGGATGTAGCTCCATGGTAGGTTACCCTGGGGTTCAGTCCTAAATACACAAACAAAAGCACCCTGCTCTTGATTTGGTGGTGAGCTCATTTTATAAGAATGAACCTCAAAAATCATTTGTCACTTTTAACTAGCACCAACTTTCTCAAGGTATAATTTTATATATGGCACACCTTTGTTAAGCATGCATTTTAAGTTTTGACAGCTGTGTAACTAACTCTACAATATAGACATTTTCATTATCCCCCAAAAGTTGCCTTGAGATCCACCTAACTGCCAGTAATCTGGTTTTTTTGTCTATATAAACTTTACATATGCAATAATTTCTTATTAGAATCATGATTATAATTAGAGTTAGTAAATACTCCCTTTTATTTTTTACCGTGGTATGTTGTACCCTTCCTAAATTGGAAATCCTAATATCCACTCAGGCATAAGCTCACCTCCACCTGAGTATTAAAGTACATGACTTTCTGAATATGTGCTCTTTGCAACTTTTTAAATATTGGTTGTACAGATTATCTAGATTTATGTTTTCTTTCATGTTGCATGTTTGGAGGTTTTTCCAGTATCTCAAATATCCTAGCTTCATTATGAATATAAGTAGTCATTTTGGATAAATGTTAGCAATTTTAAGAATGTTAACCTGAGCATTAAGGACAAAGGCAATAATAGGTACAGAGGAAATAAAATTAAGTGATAGGTTGGTTGTTTTTTTTTTAAGTATATGTAAGTATAATTTGCATCTCCTAAAAATTGGCAAAATAGTGGAAAGCTTATCTTCAATCAAGCAACTAATTGAGTGGGATTTTGGTGGCAGAGTTTAAGGTAATTATAATATGGTTACTGATATTTATTATCCATAATTTATTATTTACAACTTAATGCATGAGCTCATTTTCTTAATAAAGTACTTAAATTATGACATACTAGCCTTCATTTAAAAGGAATTTTGGCCTTTATTCCAAATTTTAGAACTGATTACATTTTTAAAATCTAGACCTCACTTGTTTGAGTTCTTGCCTATTTTTTGTAAGTAATTTTTAAGGTATATTTGATTTTTAAAATATGTAAGCTGGCTTTCAAACTTAACTTCAAGAGATGACTTTTTTTCTCCCCCCACCCCGCCCAGAGTCTCCACAGCCCATTGGCTTACTTGGGCATGATGCTGACTTGAGACAGCAGCAGCAGGATACCTGTAACTCCGGTGTTGCTGACATCCATAGGCTGTTTAATTGGCTATCAGAAACATTAGCTAATGCACGCCATTCTGATGCATCCCTGACAGAGACAGTCAACAAAGCCTTAGGATTGAGCACTGATGATGCCTATGAAGAGCTGAGGCAGAAGCATGAATATGACTTGAACTCTACCTCAGATAAGAAAGAATATGAACAGCCTACTTGTGCAAAAATTGAAAATACACATTTTAAGGGTGCTCAAAGCCCATTGCTAGAAGTTAATGTAACATCTTTAAAGTATCCGGTTGCTGTTTCTACCAGTGAAGTAGGCATTGACCATAAGTTGCATTTGAAAGAAGTAAGCATATGTCTTTTGGTTGTCTTTCTTTGCTTTTGTGAGTGTGGGTGTCAAGGAGGATGTGGGTTTGTGCTTCATGGAGTGGTTTCTTCTTTAAAGAAAAAATAAGATACACTTGAGTAAAGATATTTATCTAGGACAGTGCTTCTTAGTTTTCCTTGTTATGAAATAAATACCAAAGTAGTTGTTTTCCTTCCTGCTCTTATAGGCTTTATAAATAGTCTAAGGTTTACTTGTTGTGATAAAACTAAGGCTGGACTGTGTTTGTCAGAAATGGCATATTGGGAGTTGGTTCCATGTTGTTTCATAATGTTGAATCCTCAAAGCATGTGCTGCTTTCTGCTGGCAGAGGCAGAGAACTCAAAGGTGAGGCAAATGAAATGGTTGAATTTATTAGTGTCTCAGTGTAATAAATAAGGTTAGGTACTTAGTATTTGTTGTGCAGATGGGAACGAGATGAGTCTATTGGGATTACCTCTGAAGTGATTCTCCACCCTTCTGTGAGGGCTTCCAGATTATGGTATGTGCTTAGTGTACTGGTTTCTAGCTGGGAAGTAACCTCAAGAAGTGGCTGTATCATTGAGAATGACCCAGGATGGTACCATATTCCCATGGACTTCTAATTTATTCTCTATCTGGAGGAAAAGTCATAATGTGGATGTTCCCAGCCTTTGTCCATGTAGTTTTGGGATATTTATATTAGGAAGAAAATTCTAGTAAAGGACTTATATAAGGTAGGCATTGAGATACTAACCTGCATGGTTTGTATTTTCCACTGTATTTAATACTCCAATTGACAGGGATTTGATTGCCTAACACAGCTCACTTCCTGTTTTTTTTTTTGTAATTAAAAACTTTGTGCCATTCAGTTAGGTGTTGCCTTATGTCCACTTTTGAATTGTTAATGGCAGAGTTCAGTATATGGCCTGCAAAACCTAAAATGTTGGTGCCTTACTATAAAAGTTTACCAGTCACTGCTCTAAATTAACATTGTTTTGAGAAGAATAATTATGTTTTAATTTTGAGACTAATGTATCATAACTTTGCCATGTTTATCAGTTATTTGTAATGTTTAGATTGAAGTGTGTGGATTTGCTGTGAAGAAAATAGTTATTCTTGACATTAAAATTTAAAAGAATGCTATTGAATATGTACTTTAATTTTTAGGATCCAAATTTAATTAACATGAATAATTTTGAAGATTGCAGTTTGTGTCCCACTGTTCCCATTGAACATGGATTACATAGACAACAGTCTAAGTCAAATAATGTTGAAGAGACTGAAATACATTGGAAACTGATACCAATTACAGGTAAGAAAAAATAAACTAGGTCATAGTTTTATTGCCTTTATTCAGAACCAGTTTCTTGAAGGGTTTCATCTTTTCAAAATTCCACTCTTGGGTTACTAGGTGCTTTATCTTAGTGACATCTTCACCATCTTATTTTGAGCAGTATCATATTCGTCAACTGGTGATGCTGTTCTTGGTCATCATCAGCAAGTATCTGCAGAAGGGCCTATTAATAATAGAGGGATTTAGGACATATGTACTCTCCCTATTAGATTTAGCATGCAGACTATCAAATAAAAATTGTTGGCAGAAACTGAGTTTCTTACAAGGAGAGGTAGGTACAGAGATGAAATCATGCTCTTTGTTCAACCAATACTTCTCAACTGATTAAACTTTAATAAACTGTCATCTAATAAGTGGTTACGTTAAGGTTCATCTATTTGAAAAAATTTTTCTATTTCTTAATATTGGAGTATCTTAAAGAAATTGAATCATCTTGGAGAATAAATTGAAATGATCAAATGCAAAAACCTAAGAAAGCTTATTGATCCATGGGCCTCAAGAATAATGTGGTAAATGTTGAAAGATTATCATGTTGCAGTATTCTTGTTTCTCCATGCAGATATACTCTTAATATTCCAAGTTCTTATTCATCTTTGTTACTAGCTAAATATATTCAGAAATGTTGCTAGGGCACATCTTTTCTATTTCTAGCTAGACCTTCATTTAACTTTAAAAGAAAAAGTAAACTACTCTTTGCTAAAAAGTAGGCTGACTTGTGACCTTGGACCTATGAGCCCTTCAACGATTCTGAGAAGAATTTCTGAAATTTCAGGAGTTTACATGGACTTCATTCAGCACCATTTTCTACCTTATTAGAGGGCTAGAAGCCCAAAAGTCATAGGGAGCTGCTACTCTCTTATGAGCTGGAGACATTGGCTTGAAGTAGTTTATTGACCTGATTGTCCTAATCATTCCTCATTTAAACACCTTCATACTTAATGTTGAGCCATTTGAAGGCATAGCATCTGGGTGTTATTTCATCACCTGAAAGGAAAAGGAAGGAGTTTGCCATTTCTGAATGACCCTTCAGGAATATTTTAACCAAAAGAAGGAATACGTGGATTTGTTAGCTTTTGGGGTTTTTTTTGAAAGGTACTTAATAGGTGTCACTGGTATCTGAAGACAGTCTACAAATCTAATGGATGCTTTCCCTCAGGAGGGAACGCAAGAAGCCCAGAAGACCAGCTGGGGAAACATGGTGAGAAACAAACACCAGGTGAGAAGGCTCGCTTTGCTTTTCCTCCCAGTTCTTCAGAATGGCTTTCATTTCTGATTCTTTATCACTAGGGCATTGATTTAAGTTCCATTGTTTACTGAAAGTTTGGCCAATACCATATTTATATTTAAGTCATTAATTGAATTGTATCAAATATTCTTACTATAATATGTTCAGAAAAGTCACTGGATATTTATAGATTTCTTTACCTATAGTAGATTCTCTCTGATAGGATTACTTGGGAAGACTTAGAATTTGTTTTCCTAATCCATTTTGCAGAATATCTTAGGAAGCAGTTTCTTTGAAGTTTCTTTTAAATTTGAAAAATACCAGGAGGGAAAGCCATTTATCTTTTAGGTACAGTAATCCTAATCTTGAATTTTTTAACCTGGTTCTTAGTTTAAGAGATGAAGAAACTGACTCCAGAACATCATCCAGATTATTACTGATTAGCTAGTTACAGTGGAGAGTCTCTCCTTTCTCTAATGTCTGAGCTCAAAGTCAATTCAGCTTTTACATATGATCATGAGCTTGATTTCTTGCTTAGAGTTTGGTAGTCTTTTTTTTTTTTTTTTTTTTCATTATTTCCATTTCGTTAGAGTCTCTTTCAGAATTTTTTTTTTTTTAATTTATAGAGGGAAAGCTAAATGATTTTCTTTGTAGGTCTTTATAGTGATTCTTTTGATATTAAGTTTCCTTCAAGAAAATGTTTCTTCCTAGGAAAAGGTGATTTTTTTTTTTTTTTTTTTTTAAGCAGCTGATATACAACATACAGGAAAGTATTCAGCTCATTTTACATGTGTATACACATAGGCAACTACCACTTAAGGCGAGATGTAGTACATTTCCATCACTCCAGGTATTCGTCTGCATCTACTTACTCAGTCTATACTCTGCCTGTTCTCAAAAAGTAACTACTAAACTGACTTCTTTAACATTAGTTTTGCCTCCTCTTCAACTTAAGGTAAATGGAACCCCCACAGTTTTTTGTGTTTGGCTCTTTAACTCAATCTTGCATAAGGGTTTCATCCATGTTGTGCATCTATCAGTAATTCTTTCTCATTGGGAATAGCAGGAATCTTATTTGTATTTGAAATGCTTCATAGGCATCTGTAGTACTCTCATTTGGGATACTGTATTCATATTTTATAACAAAGTGTAGACAATCTGAAGTCACCTTAAAATCTTACAGGGAAATTTGTTTCAAATAAAGTTTACATTTTTAAATGGGATTTATTTAGTTAGGTTTTTTTAAATATGGGAAATTCTCCATGTAGATTTACATTATATTTAAATTTGAAAAAAAAAAAATCCCTTTATCTATAGCCCTTTAGGAATAAGCTTACTGGTCTGATATGTGGCTCTAAGTTTAAAATTAGTCGTCTTCAACCCATGTGTTTTATAAGACAATTCAGTCTTTATTTGAATAAATCTGATATTTCACATGGTACATAATTCAAGAAAGGAAAAAAAAACACTAAAGTAAGTACACTTAGTTTCCTCTCAGTGGATTAATTATTGTTAATGATTTCTTGATATAACCTTGTAGATATTTTGTATACATACTGAACTCCATTTTAACGTTGTAGATATAAGGATATGTATGACATTGAATATTCCTAAACTTATAGAACTTGAATTTTCTGTCCTGTCAACTATGTACAGTTGCAGTTCTTTCCTTGACAAGTTGAATATTTTGGTCCCCTTCTTGTTTTCACCCGTGGACCTGCTGTGGTCTTTTTACTCTGATGACAAGTGCCTTTGCAGTAGTTACTAAGTGCAGTGATTCATAGTAATCACTAGGTCAGTAGAGAATGTCACAAGCTGCTGCTGAGATTGTTTAAGCCTTTTAGAGAAGTTTAAGTCGGGTGGACTTACATGTAGAAAAAAGCACATGCTCCCACACCTGAAACTTTAAAAAGATACTGTGAATTCCTTTTTCAAAAAGTATTGTAGATTTGAAAATGATAGATAGACTTTCTTATTTAGAGATACCATTTCTTATGCTATAGTAGCAATTAGTTAGGGAATGTTGACTTTAAGGAATATTGGTCATTTTTAAAGGGTGAAATAGTGTGATATGGCCTTATAGACAAAGATCATAATTTTTTTTCCTAAAATGTAATATGACTGTTGAAGTTAAATATATTTGCCCCTTGTGTCTTAAAAGTGTATGAGGGTATTTGTTTTGAAATGTAGTTTCAAAAACATGTTTGAATTTAGAATTTTTGTGTGTAGGGGAGTATGATCTTATAGATAAAGCTCATTGTCAAGAATCAAAGATTGTAGTTCCTTTAGCATCAGCTAACTGAAACACCTTTTTATCTCAAATGGGATAGCTATCCTGATTTCTCTTAAAATTACTTGCAAACAAAATGGAAATCACTATGAAATTTTATTCTCTTCCTATCTTGTTGAGGCTTTTTTCAGTGACAAAATAAAGTCCCTAACATTGCAGGAAATCTCCATATGAGAGCAAGTCTGAAAGTGGATGAGTTATTGTAGATCCTAAATGATTGGTGGAATCACAACATCTTAATTTAACATTCTTTTGAGTTGCCTTACACCTGATTCTCATATTAAGTGAGTATTATAGTAGATATTACCTAGCAAGGAATGTAAGAGTTGAGCAAGCTAATGTAGTTGACCATCCTGATTAAAACACGTCAGGTCTATGGAATGATAGGGAAGCAGAAAAGAAGCAGATGACCTGTGCTGCTAGAAATACTTGTTTGAATACTTCAAAAGAAAATTAGAAAGTTATTACTCTGCCTCCTAAAACCCAAAAACATGCCTGTAAGTAGGGCACATAGGAAATAGGGTTCACAATGGTATTTGAGGTTTTTATTTTACTTTCAGATGCGTAATTAGTTAAATATTTACTTGACCTATTTTTCTTCTGATTTAAAAGTGTTTTTAAATATTATCTTTGTGGATTGTTCTTATAATAATAAACTCTTCCTATATAGGTATGAAATCACCAGAAGAACAACTGGTGTGTCTGCCACCACAGGAAGCCTTTCCTAACGACCCCCGGGTAATAAGTAGACAGAGAAGTTCTGATTACCAGTTTCCATCCTCTCCATTTACAGACACACTAAAGGGCACCACTGAGGATGACGTGTTGACAGGTCAGGTGGTGACAGTGGAGGAGCAGTGTGTGCCAGCAGCAGAGACGCCTGCAGTGAGTGAAACTACAGAGAGAACAGTGTTAGGAGAATACAATCTCTTTTCTAGGAAGATAGAAGAGATTCTGAAGCAAAAGAATGTTTCATATGTCAGTAGAATTTCCACACCAATCTTTTCCACACAAGAGAAGATGAAACGGCTTTCTGAGTTCATATATTCTAAGACTTCAAAAGCTGGTGTACAGGAGTTTGTAGATGGTTTGCATGAGAAACTAAATACTATTATTATTAAAGCATCTGCTAAAAGTGGGAATTTGCCATCAGTCAGTCCTAATGATTCTGATACTAAGATAGCATTGAATCCTCTGGGAAGGCATATTGTATCAGTTTCCTCAAGTGACATCAACAATAAACACCTCCCTGAGTCACTTTGTAGTGATGCTTTGAAAGACAACAACTCTAATGAACAGCATTCCTCTTCATCATTGAGTTTAACTGAAGGAGCAATGAACCAGTCGCATCATGCTACAGAGGTAATGGTGACTTCTGATCATACTGTACCTGGTGATGCTGCCCGGGAACCAGTAGAAAAAGAAACAAAATCACCCAGTGATATAAACATCTCTGCCCAACCAGCTCTTTCAGATTTTATAAGCCAGTTGGAACCTGAAGTATTTAATAGTTTGGTTAAAATCATGAAAGATGTCCAGAAAAACACTGTGAAATTTTATATTCATGAAGAAGAAGAGAGTGTGCTCTGTAAAGAAATAAAGGTAATTAAATGGGAAGGTAAATAATAATGCTGAATAAACTTGTCTTATTGACTTGACCTCTATAAAATGGAGTTTAAAAAAAGGTTCGTCTTATATTTTCATAATCTAATAATTCAGAATAGAATAAAAGATTAATAAATTGAACTAAATGTAGTACCTGTGACCTAAGTATCTTAGAATTTAGAATCTTTTTCTGTGTAATTTTTAAAGGGCATTTATGTAAATAACTGCAAGATATATATAGCTTAGTGGTAGAGAACATTTTGGTCCCCAACGGTACCAAAGAAGAGTCTGTTTGTACATACTACAGATATTTTAAACTGTCGATTCAGAGGTTTTAAATACTGCCTACTTGGGCTTTTAATGAAAGGGAAGAAAAATACATGCCACCATTCGTAACGGAGTTTTAGGAGTCAGAAACGAACTGTCCAGGGTTGACCTAATGATATGTTCTTGTGGTGTTTCTTGATACTCTGGCCACGTCATGATTCGCTGTACCCCTTATTGATTAGAAACCTTAATGATCCTGAAAGACTTCCCAGTCATGAAGGACTATTCACTGTAAGATGTATCTTTTCTGCCATAGAATAACTTTTTAGGTATTTGTTTTAAATACTTACCTTCATGTATATAAGCATAGACCTCGGTAAAATTTGTTATTTGTATCAGTGGTTTAGTGTATTTGATTAGTACTCATTGAACTATAAGATTTTAATTGTAACTTGAGGGATTGTCATGGGTTTTCAAATGAATGCTTGTTTCCATTTATGCAATTTACTTATGACTGAAATTGCCACCTGTTTTATTAGAGGAAGCAGAGGAACAAATTAGTGACTTACAGCACAGCATGGCCCAGAAACTCAGTAGTAGTGACAAGGGCCTAACCCTTTGTCTAGGGTTCTCTGACGTCACCAAGTTTCTTGTGGTGTACCCAGTGAAGATGTGAAGACATGGAAATGAAAGAGGATCAGAATACTTGTTGTGCTTTTCTTACTGAATCCTTGTGATACCTTGGGAAAATGAAACCAAGCTTGGTTGCATTTATGCCCTGTATATTGCAATGTAGAAGTTCTTAGCTTCCTACCCCCGGCAACATGTTTCCAAGCAGAGCACTCTTTGGAGCATAGGTGCACATTGGGTAGGGCTAATTGAGAGAATAGGCTGGGTTTAAGGGCTGGGGATGTAGCTCAGTGTTAGAAATGTGTGCTTAGAATAAACTGCACATTCTACCCTCTTCGCTCTTTTAATTTTTTTTAATGTAACATTCTTAACATGGCATTTAAATTGAGGGGATAGGAGATGCATTTCCTTATGAATGGTACATTAAATTCATTTTAGGGTAGAACAAATTGTATTTCTGGCATTATTTACTTTATGTAGAATAAGTAACTGCTCTTACAGATCTAATAGAAAATGGAACTTTTACTGTTACACTATCCATCAGATAATTTCCAGCAAAAATAAAGATAAGGAATAAAAATATAAGTTTACTAATTTCTATATTCAGGTTGTTTTATTACTATATAAGATAGTCTTATAAACTTGAATTTAAAACTCTCTAATATTAAAAAAAGACCTAAAATCACTGAGTCCTGGCAGTAATTTACCTTTTCACTAAGCTAATCTGAGATTTGCTCAGGTGCTTAGATTAGAGTAAAATCTGTAGAAGCTGCTGCTTTAGTCTAGGTGTATAAAAAATATCCTCTTTAGGTGACATTTTAAGCAGCTTTCAGAAGAGCAGTAAACTAGTTGTCAAGCACACTGGGTTTTGATCTGGCTATTTGACCAGCTGTGCTGACGTTGAGAACATTAAGTGAGGAGTGTTACCTCCAGGATCCTGCAGTTGGTGTCAGGGTTCAGGAATCTACCAGCAAGCAAAGAGAACTCTGCATGGACTTAACAGCTTGTGTCCTGTGAAAGGTAGTAATACTTTGCCACCAGCATGGAGGGAGGTTTTAAATGGGAGAGTCTGCTTTGCTTGAAGATGTTAAATAGCTAATTAGTATGTGAATACTGGTGTATGAATACTTTCTGACCTGTTGTGAATTAAATGAGCCTTATAACTCTGAAGAGGAATACCACAGTAATATTGCCATGAACAACCAAGGGCCTGCTTAGCAGATGAAAAAGAAAGCAAGGAGTGGTTAATGATGTACTCTGTTTCCCATAATAATGAACAGAGCTGGGTTTAGAATGTGGGAATCTGGGCTAATCCATTATTACAGTTCTGTCATTTCACACAGGCATTTACTTTAAATGCATAGCATTCTAACATTGTAAAAGTGTGATTGGTGAAGCTTGACCCTTTAATTCCTCTTGCATAAGAGGAGTGGACTTGAGGTCTGTGAACTTTCCTAGAGTAAAGTTTCTTAAAGGTCCTAGTAGTAAAATTTATCTGTTTGTTGCATCATTTACCAAAAAGCTTTTTAATGTTGATATAGTTGTTTTTCTTTAACAGGAATATCTTATCAAATTAGGCAATACAGAATGCCACCCAGAACAGTTTTTGGAAAGAAGATCAAAATTAGATAAACTATTGATTATTATTCAAAATGAAGACATTGCAGGTTTCATTCACAAGGTAGTCTGTTAAGTCACATTCATATTTATTTTGGTTTTTTATAACTCCCTTATTTTTAAATCTTAACTGTCTGAAACTAAAGGTTTTGTCTGTAAGCTTTAAAGATGATAAAACATATGTATCCTTTCATGAATTAGCTTGGGGGCAGTTGTTTTGTACCACTGCAAAATTCCTAAATTGCTGTACATCATATTTTCTTCTGACAGTCAAAGTAGTCAGTACTAATAAAAGTACTGAATCCTTGAATGCTGGGGGCCTGCTAAATATGTATTCTCACCTTTATTTTTATGTCTCAGGCACCTATTTGTGCTACCTCTTCTTTGCCAAACTAGTCCTCCTTTCCCTTTGATTTGGAGGTATCCTGTCAAGAGACTCTTGTCTTCTGAATTTTGACTATATTCGTGTGTTACAGACTGGTTACCATTTGTCCATTTTGTTTTCAGGTCTATTGTCAAATATTTAAATAGTGGTTTATATATTGGGAAATAATGTTGAAGTAATTATTTTTGTGATTTTTTTTTCAGCTGCAATGCATTAATACAGATGAACCATAAAGATTTTCTGTGTAGGTTACTTATCATTTCATTTCCTTATCCATCCTTTTCTGTTTTTTATATTTAACAGGTACCTGGCTTGGTGACTTTAAAGAAACTCCCCTGTGTTAATTTTGCTGGTGTTGATAGCCTGGATGATGTTAAAAATCATACATACAATGATTTATTTGTATCAGGAGGTTTTATTGTGTCTGATGAATCAATTTTAAATCCAGAAGTGGTTACAATTGGTAAGGTTAATGCAGTCTTATGAGCATGTAACTTGTTCACCATCCCCACCCCTAGGTTTCTAGAGAAAATGGGGGATTTGACTTCTTAATGGTATTGTCTGTTATTCTGTCACTCACAGTAACCAGTATATTTTAATCTTTTTCCTGGGCTCTTATCACCTCAAATTTCTTTCCTATTTTTAGTATTTTAAATTCTTTTCTGTGAATCTGGTATAGATTACTTTTTGGGGGTGGTGCTAGGGATTTAACCCAGGGCCTTGTACATGCTAGGCAGGCACTCTACCAACTGAGCTATATCTCCAACCCCTAGATTACTTCTGATATTGGTACTGTCATCAGTGTATTCTTTTTTCATGTGCAGATATTATAGTCTTAGTGCTTTAGGGATAATGTAAGTCTCTTAGGAAAAGAGTACATAGGAAAGTAGATCTCTTACATGATATGAACAAGCACTTCTTCCATAATTCAGATGTGGATTGTTAACTGAAAAGAAACTTCATTATTTCAACAGAGAGCCTTAAAAATTTTTTGGCATTCCTTGAAGACCTTAGTACCCCAGAAGGAAAATGGCAGTGGAAAGTTCACTGTAAATTTCAGAAAAAGCTAAAAGAACTAGGCAGGTAAGATTTGGGAAAAAATAAATGCATAATGGTTGATTTTAATACTGTGCTCACAAATTTTTTTCCCCATGTTTGTAGACACTGCAATTTTGACAGCTATCCATAGCCAATCTAAGTTAGAAGTGGTATTATTGTTTAGATAGATGTTTAAGTTCTGGTTTTGTGTAAAGTATAACTGGCTTAATGTGCTTATTAATCTAAAATAATCAAAATGGATCTACAATTTTTTTTTCTTTGAATTGTATAAGCCAACTAGATCAGGCCCTCTTCCTAACAAGTATTTGGACAAGGATTAATCTCAACCTGATAAGGAGACTGGTGATTAGGATATTCATTTATATTTGTACATATTACTTCTAATATGCCTAAGGTCAGTTCCTTGGAGGACTAGTCCACAAACAAGTACAGTATCAGATGAGTTTGAGATACTTATCCTACTGTAGAGTTTAAAAGGTAATTAAGAATTTTTTATATTTGTATTTCTCTGCATTTCCTAATCAGACTGAGGTACACTCTTCAAGGGAATTCAGGGTTAACTAATTTCCAGTTATTTGATTCTTACAGCTATTCACCTTTTAAAATTTACCCTCAAAGCCTGTGAAGTGGGTTTAGGGCAAATCTCTTCTATTATAGTTTATAAACAATACTGAGATCTAACGGTATACTTATCAACAGTTCCCTCACTTTCCTAACTGCAGCTAATAGTTTTTTTAATGGCTTGTTGCCTTGTGCCTTACATTGTAGCAACAGCTTAGAGTAGAATGATTGAAATTTTAGCCTAAGGTAGTATAGCGACCACCCCTGCCAGCTTGCTTGTAGACTGCCTAATTCCCACTCTCTCTCCTGAGCATCCCTATTGCTAAGAGTATAATTGTCATTAGTTACCTAACTAAGGAATTAAGGTTTTAATCTGAAGTAAAAACTTTAGAAGTACAGACCCAGATTTTGAACTTTGTTTAATTTCAGATTGAATGCTAAAGCTCTAAGTTTGTTGACACTTCTGAATGTCTATCAGAAGAAACATCTGGTTGAAATCTTGTCATACCACAATTGTGATTCACAAACTCGAAATGCTCCAGAATTGGATTGCCTTATCAGACTTCAGGCTCAGAACATACAACAGCGACACATAGTCTTTTTAACAGGTAAAGAAAACACTCTTAAGCTTTCTAATATAAGGATGTGGATGAAAAAAGGATTTCCTGGGGCTGAGATGGGTGGTTAAGCTAGAATTCTGAATGTGTGAAATAAAGGATTTTGTTGTGGTTAGGTATCATTGTTTGTCTATGAATCTTCAGGTGCTTTTTTTGTTGTTTTTAAGAGAAGAGCATCAAGGTGCTTTCCAGTTACACAGACAATGGAATAGTAGTTGCAACTACAGAAGACTTTATGCAAAACTTTAAAACTCTTGTGGGCTATCACAACTCTGTCACAGAAGAAAACCTTCCGTTGTTTGGTGCTAATGAGAACCTTGAGTCACAGTCAGGTAACTTTTCAGCAGTTTTATTTTCTTTAAAGGCAGACAGAAAAAGGAATGGTTTTGTCTGGTATGAAATACTGAAATGCCTATTTTGAAACCACTGACTTCAGTGTAAATAGGCTTATGGTTAGTGTTTAAAGGCATTTATCATTTTAGTACTCAGCATGCACAAGTAGTCAGTACAAGTTGTTACCATATACTGCATTTCTGACTATGCTGTGGCCTGTGCATACTGTGAGTATGCATTTTCTCTTTGAGGGTATGTACACTTTATTGACTGCTGCTGTCCAATAAGGGGTTTTATTAAGGAAAAAAAGTAGGAAACCAGATCTGGGGATTTAGCATTGGGTTACTAAATCTCCTCAGGTGTATGAAGCAATGTAATTGGAGATAGTAGGAATATTATAGCTTCAGTCTTGTGAGATGGCCTCTGCTTTGGTTCCAGAGTTTACGTAAAATGAACAATGTATTTAACTTTGTTTTTGGTGAAAAGCAGAGATGATCATTCAATAGAGCTTAGTTTAGTAATTCAGTGAAGCTAGATGTCAGAAATTTTATTTTATATTTGTTTTGTCAAATACTGAATTACCGTATAACTTTAGATGCTGTTTTGACATTAACCCCTTTGGAGCTGGGAGTTGGGATTTCCCAACATTAAACGTGAACACATTTCGCAGAAGCTTTTAGCATCGGATTATCTGGACATTCACACCTAGTGTGAGTGTTGTGACTAAGTGAACTTGTGGCAGAAGACCAAGCTTTAAGGGATTGTGGACTTGCAGACCCTGACGCATTATATTGTGTGAGTAGTGTATAATTTTAAAACTTAAACAAATTGTGTAATTCAATAGAGGAGGACTTTTTGTTTTTTAAATGTAGCTCTTTTAGAAAACGATGAAAAGGATGAAGAGGATATGTCTCTGGATTCAGGGGATGAAATCTCACATATAGAAGTATGCAGCAATTTTCATTCAGAAATATTGGCGAAAGAGACCAAAGGATCCAGTGGAACAGATCAAAAAAAGAATATTCAAATTGAGTTGCAGTCATCTCTTGACGTGCAAAAAAGTTTATTAGAAGATAAGACTTACCAAATTGATTCTGAAGAGAGCGCTTCTGTTGATGATATAGTATGCTCTGAAGGAGAGAACAGCAGTTCAGCAGAACAAGATTCATATAGCAACTTTGAGGTTCACCAGAGTCAATTAAATATGTCCCATCAGTTTAGTCATTTTAATGTTCTCACTCATCAGACATTTTTGGGGACACCATATGCCCTTTCATCAAGTCAGTGTCAAGAAAATGAAAATGACTTTTTATCTGCTTATACTCAAAGCTTGGATAGAGAGAAACCTCCATCTCCAATAAATTGGGGAAAAAAATGAAAGAGAAATGTGGTAACTTTAAAAAAAAAAAAAAAGGTTGTTGTGAACTTTTTCTGTTTAAGTGAATTAACAATTTATTAACAATTTATATTTCTTTCTCTAAGCAAAAGGTTTCTTATCCTTTCTGAAATGTTTTTCCTCTTATTTAAATCATGATGGCCTGTATCAGTTGAAGCATCTGAAAATTGAAATAAATATATATTTCTAACATATTGTATTTGAATTCTCATGTTGGGACTTTTTAAGTTTTACATTTGTTTTCTGTACTTAGGCTTCATATTGAAGTCAGTTTTATATGTAAAATTAGATGACTTAAGCTTTTGTGTATATAGGATTTTGTGCAGTTTAGTTTACACAGGACAACAAGCAACTTTAACCAGAAGTATATTTTTTGAGGTACTGAAAAGTCGTATTAACTTTTCTGTGGTCTAATGCTAACTTCTACATTTTTGAAAACTGCAGCAGTTTCTACAATAAATGTCAAAATTTAGAGAAACTTCCACAGGAGCCTAAACTGGATTTGGGTTATTTAGTAAAAGTCTAAAAATGTGTTAAGTCTTCTGGTACTCTCAGGTACATAAAAGCCATGGAAGAACAGGTCAGGAACTCCAGACTACTAAGGTAAGTTTTATAGCAGTGAGGTTTTACAAAAGTGTCTGCTTTTATTTAAAAAAAAAAAAAAAAAAAAAAATACAGCATTTACTACATAATGTACAAGCATAGGGTACTTGAAAAATACAGTGAGCACATTTTATCATTTGTTTAAAATGAAGAACTAAAATTCTCTTCTTGATTTGCAGCTAAAGGCATGAGATTAGTTTCCAACTCCTTTTGCTTCTGGAGAAGGCCCTGAAATCACATTGATACATTAGTAAGGTGTGTAATAAATATGGCCATAGCTTAAGCTTGATCCCCACCCCGAGTAATTCTTGTGTCCTTCACAACTGGATATCATGTAGTAGTTATAAATAAATCCTCTTCACTCAATCACCCTTCACATGTTATCTTAAGCTATATATATAGAGACCGACCCAAATTAGACCCTTTTCTTAGTGACCCATTCACATTTTCTAGAGGGAAAATTATACCTCTAATTTCTAAACCAAAGCCCCAGATGGAGAAAGTTGATAAGATCATACATGTAATTTCTACTCAGCCATCAATGTTTAAAACTGCCAATACATTCATTACACTCAGTTTGCATTATTAATCAAAGCATAATTTGTTTTTTGTCTTGCTGTTAAATGTATGGGGTTTTTTTTTTTTGTTCAATAAAATTGAACTAATGATTTCACACTGGAAAATCATTTCGAATTATATTAATGTGACACTGTTTTAAGAATTTTAGGTCCTGCATATATAACTTTAAATTGGGATTCAGCCACACAGTCTTCCCCACCCTTGAAAGGTAACATCTGGACTTGGTGAAACGCTCATACCTGTCTCAGTTCTGAAAGTCCTTTAAGGATTGCTTGCTGTCGATCCCTATTTTTCAACAAGTTAGGATTAAGGAGTGGATCCCTAATGTGGTGGTCAGAGACTTGGTCACAATCTGAAGCAAGATAAAATTTACAAAGTCAAATTCATGCTATAGATTTGTAAAGTAAACTAACACTGATCTTCACTTATAAATTAGGTAGTATTACATACCCTGAGAATTTTGGTATTGAGGTTCCTGGGTTGAAGGCCTAGACAATGGTGCATCAGGATCAAGGTAATAGATCTCATTTGTTCGAACATAAGGAATAAAATGGGATGATTCAGACATCCCAGCTGACAATCCTGTTTGACCACCTCTTGAGATCAGATTCTCTGTTTCACAGCTACTATATTTTAGTGGTAAGTGTGATGTATTATTAGTCTGAGTTTGTTGAGTTCTGTTTTTCACTGCTGGAATTGGTGATGACTGAAACCTGTTTAAAGGGGGGGGAGGTAAACCACAACAGATTAAGGATCATCGCTCCTTTAAGCCTCCTGTTTTCAAAAAGACAATTAGCTAGTTCATGCAGTTATAAAACCATCCCTTTCCAGCTAAAATGCCATCCTTATTCCTTAAACCTCTGCCTTTCCCTATATATATAGATTGACACAGAAGTAGGCATGGAAAATAACCCACATACCTTTCCTTGTTCAATGAATGCATGGAAAATAACCCACATACCTTTCCTTGTTCAATGAATGAATTTTCAGAGATTCTTCTTCCTGAAAGATGGACACATTTTGTGAACAACACATAATGGTAATGTCCATGGACTTTTATATAAACGAATAAAGAACCATCCATCTACAGAAGTTGAGTGTAAATAACTTCTATAAAGAGGTAGGTAGCAATTTTCAGCTTTTGAGCCATGTGGTCTTTGGTGCAGCATAAAGCCAACGATAATTCACAAAAAGAATAAGCATGGCTGTTGTTCCTATAAAACTTATTTACAAATTTACATATTATTCTTTGTCAAAACATACTGCTGGGGAACTGTTTTAAATTTTAGAAACATTGATACATGCTTAAAAATATAAAAGGTTTTTACCTTTTTGACTAGATGCCACCTGCTCTGTGATTCAGTTTCTTGTTGAGATGAATGAACTTCTGATGAAGTGCCTCTATTTTGAGAGAGGTGTTCAGGATTATTTCTCTCTACCAAATGAAGCAGTTCCATCTGCCTCCTTACCTTTTTTTCTTCTCTCTGCCTTTGAAGCTGTATGGGATACTTTTCTGATGCTGGAACATACCTTTTGAGAGGCTTATTTAAATTCCATTCAGGCCTTCTAGGACACCTCTTCATGTGTTTTGTTTGTTTCTCTGGTTTTATAAATTCATTGCATAAACTGTTTTCTTTTTCTAAGTTGGCATTTTTCTTACTTAATTCTTGCTTGTCTGTCTTAAATTGTCCATTAAGTTCTACAGAAATCTCAGGAGATGAACAATTTGTGATTTCTCTTTCCTTTACATATTCACAGTATGACTCTGCATTGGCAAATATGCCTGTAGTTAAGTCATCTATAAAAAAAATTGAAATTATGACATACCAAAATTCATCACTTTATAAACAATTTTCTTATTTACTACCCCCTAAAACTTTTGGAAAAAGTAGACAACCACTGGCAACCACGATTCTACTTGTGTTTATATAAATTTACTTATGTAATACACTCACTTGTCATTTTGTGACTGGCCACTTAAAGTCCTCAAAGTTCATCATGTTGTACGGCATGTTCTTTCCTGATGCTGTATTAATAAATATTCTACGGTGTGACTGCATTTTGTTCATCTGTGCATACATGCACATGTTTCCTTTTTGGCTATTATAAATAACAGTGGTCTTTTTTGGGAGCGGGGTGTATAACCAGAAATGCAATTGCTGGAGGGCAATTCTTTTTAGTTGTAGGCGGACACATCTTTATTTACGTGGTGCTGAGGATCAAACCCAGAGCCTCAAGCATGCTAGTGCTCTACCACTGAGCCACAACCGTAGCCTATTTTTTAACCATTAATAAATTACAGTGGCGCCAATCATACCCATGATGTAGTTAATTAGTCTGGTATATTGAAGTAGGGTCCAACAGATAATAATAACATAGCTAAATGGCCAGCCAAGTTGGTTGGATCTTGGGATCTGTAAGAATCACAAGTAATGATAGGAAGATCCTCTGGTACCTAGAGTTCAAAAAGTGAAATAGTAATGGCTTCCTACAAGTTTTTAATAAAGTAGCATGTGCCTGTTCATCCCACTTACTGAGAAGGCTGAGGATTACTTGAGTCCAAGATTCCCAAGACCAGACTGGGTAACACAGTGAAACAAATACCAGCATATGAAAATATGCTCAATATCAACCACTTTACAACCACTAAAATAAACTACCACACTGTTCTCCAAAGCAACTAACAGTACCATGTTAGGTTCTCACCAGTGGTTATTTTAGTGAACAGTTTGGTAGTTTTTCAAAATGCTCATTAATTTCTCCTCTTTCCCAAGAGAACTGAAACATATTCACACAAAAACTTGGGCTGGTGACAGTAGCACACACCTGTAAGCCCTGCAACTTGGGAGGCTTAGGCAGGAAGATCACAAGTTCAAGACCATACTCAGTAACTTAAAAGACCCTGTCTCAAAAAAAAAAAAAACGAGGGATGTAACTCAATAGTAAAGTGCCCCCAGGGTCAATCCCCAGTACAAAATAATCTTGTACATGAATGTTCATAATAGCATACTTATAAACCCAGAGTCCATCAAATCATGAAGGAACAAGCAAAATGTATTTATTTTCACACAATGGAACAATATTCATCAACAAAAAGGAATATTGTAAGTACTACAATATTGATGAACCTTAAAAGTTAGGCTAAGTTGGAAGCCAGTCAACAAAAGACCATATATGGTACGATTCCAATTACATGAAATGTCCAGAAGAGGCAAATATTCCAAGACAGAATGCAAACTGGAGGAGAGAGGAAATGGGTTGAGAGTTAATGGGTTACTAGGTTTCAGTCATGAAAAGGTTCTAAAATTGATTGGGTACTGGCTACACAACTATAAATACACTAGAAAACACTCATGGACATCTCTCAATAAAGCTATTATAAAAATCTCTAATTTTTAAACTTTAAATAGAACTTACTGGTAATATTTAACAAATGAAAATTTTATATACCTGTCTGCACACCAGTATCCTTCCTAGGAGAAGTCGTAGAATTGATACATGAGTTCATTTTACCACTGGCTTCCTCAGAGTCATGTCTTGAATTTGAAATGTTAATGGATGCATTATAGTCCATTTGTATTGTATCAACTGGCAAAAAGAAAGAAATTATCTTAAAATGATACTTAAGGGATATTAAAAAAATTTATGTACTGGAGAAAACTCAGTGGTAAGAGAGTGCTTGAATAGCAGACTAGAGGCCCCGGTTTAAATCTCCAGCACCAACAACAAAAAAGTAATTATGTATAGCACAGCAGTACACACACAACTTTTAGCTTAAATCAGAATGAATGCTGCAATAAAGATTTAGAAAGGCTAGCCTAAATTTTATATAATTTTATAAAGTTTTACTTGTATTCTAATCCTTAAATTAATTTAGGGAAATCACAGTTGTTTTCTTTGTAATCATGGGTTCAAAAGTACACATTTGACCTCTGTCACAGCATCACTGTAAACAACACAGAAGAAATTGTGAAGGGCCAGTGATCCAGCTCAGTGGTAGAATGTGTACCTAACATGCACTAGCTGTGGGTTTGATCCCAATATTGCAAAAGAGGGAACAACAACAACAAAAGTATGTGAAAGCTTTAGTTCTACTTGTAATTTTCAAATATGCATTCCTATTTATAAAGTTACGATTAGCAAGTATTGAAAAATCATCTTAAAAAAAAAGGTAAAATTCTGATTAATCACTTACCACCAAGATTTTTCATCAATCTAGAAGTGTCATGTCCCTTTTGAGCCAATTCTCGGATTCTCTGTTCTTGTTTTAGTCTGTGTGCCAATTCCTGTGCTCTCTGCATTGTTTGGAATAGCTCATTCGTCTTGAGAGTCATGATTTCCTATTGATATTGACGTAAAGTTCTTAAATAAAATTATCAATCTTGTAAAAATTATTCTCTCAGTTAATATATTTCCTAAGCTTTTTACATGTCAGATACTGGTCTGGACACTGGAAGTAGAAGAGTGAAAGGCAAAGTTCTGCCTTTTTTGAGCTTATATAAAAATATAAAAACTTTTTAGCCATTTAAAGTTTTAAAAACTGTCAATTTTACAGTTCTGTTAAAATTGAAAATGAATACTAAAAGGTAAAACAGTATTTGAAGGCACTTGCAGTGAAGCAAATGATACTTTTTCTCAAGATATCTTATAGGGTTAGCTGCCTCTGGCTATTCAAGCTAATGAAATCAGAACCCTACTAGCCAACTTTGGAGTGAAGGATGAAAACATATATATAAATAAATGAAAAAAACAAAGGTTCATCAACATCTAAATAAAACCACCCCCACCAAAAAAAAGCAAGGGAGGAGACAGTTTAGTGACAGTGCTTGCCTTACCTAGCATGCTTAAGGTCCCAAGTTCAATTCCCAACACTGAAAAAGAAAAATCTACAAAGGAATGGATAATGCACTGCTATATGCTCACAAACAGAACACTACATAGGCAATAAAAAAGAAAATACTGTGGGAGCACGCAGTATTATGGCTGAATCTCAAATATATTAAGCTACGTGCAGGAAGCTGGACACAAAAGATGCCAAGTGGAAAAAAACAAGAAAATGCAGACTCTGTTCTTTAAAAATCTCTGGCAACCAAATGTCTCTGTATGATCTCCTCATTGTCAGGTCAGCTAACATGTGGCACTCCATACTACCCTACCTACTTTGTCTCAGTCACTTAACAAAGGGGTTCTCCCCAAGCTAACACAGAAGAATCCTCTAATAGCCACAAAAATATCATCAATCCTACCCAATCACTCTGCAAAATATGCATCTGTTTATAAGTGATATGGATAGAAAAGCCAACCATTTCTTTCAACATCAAGCATATGAATTAACTTTGTGCTGTATTAACTCATCTTGACCACCTCAGCAGAAAGAAAAAAGCCAAAGCAGTACAGTGTTTGAGAACTATATTGTATGAAATAAAACCTTAAGTTTCTCCCTTTTTTCTTTAAAGATGTCTCCACACATAGCTTTACACTTCCACACACTAATGTTCGAATTGTTATTTTTCCTCTAAAAAACATTTTTATTCTAAAATGTCAAAGAGTTTAAATATATGTACTTCTTTTTTTTTTTGCTTAAGTATGTCTTCTTCATACTGTTTCTGCATCTCTTCTCGTTCCCGTGCTAAGCGACGCTCTTCTTCTTGTTCTTCCTTCTTTCTTTGCTCTTCTTCCAGCTGCTTCTTCCTGCGCTTCTCTTCTACCTGAGCAGTGATTGCTTTCTAGTCATAAAATCACATTAATTACTGCCATGAATAAAAATCCATATTTCATATATTTTGGTAACTCAATAAACTTTATCCATACTGATGCAGAAAATATTATATATGAGTCAAATTAAAATGTTAAAATTTGTAATGTGTTTCTCCCATCTTCCACTTGTCCAGTCAAGCTCTATGTACCTACTTTTTCTTCATTCCCAGGAGGGCTATTTGAAGATAGAAAAAACTGAAGACATAAACTCAGTACTGCAGATACTGCCTGGTAAATGTCAGAAGCTATATAAATTGTTCAGTGAACCAAGTAAAAATAAGAACAGCTACACCAAATCATTCAAATATCAAAGGTATGGCACCTATAGTCTCAACTATTCAGGAGCCTGAGGCAAGAGAATCACTTAAGCCCAGGAGTTAAATGTCAACCTGGGCAACACAGCAAGACACATCTCAACAAACAAAGAATTGAAAAAAAGTTCTGATTTAAGGAAAATTATTCAGACACTTAAACACTTTATAGACTAAAACTGAAAGTTTTGTACATGCACATATTCTAACAATATAATTTGGCCAAAATCACTCCTCAGCACTTTTTTCCCTCCCTCCCCTTAGTTCCTTTTCCTCTACTGATCTCCCTTTGATTTTCATGAGATGGCCTCCAACCCACACACCTTTCTTTTCCTTTTTCCTGTCTACCTTTTGCACATGAGAGAAAACTGGAAGAGTTTTAACCTTTTATCTGCCAGGTTTCTAATTCTACTTCAGTTGCCCATATGGTTCCCTTTCAAAGAAACCAATAACTAATTCTCAGCCTGAACAGGACTCTGGGGAAATAAGTTGAAAAAATATCCAAGACTAACCCAAGACAGTACAAAGTCTTAACTTACATCCTAAGAGCCTTGTCTACTGCAAGACATGTACCTGACTGTAGTGTGACTGGTTCTCAGCATAAGCTTAATTCTACAACTTCATGTCAGTTGAGGTAGGGATTCATCACAGGTTGGAATAGGATCTGTACGCTATGCTTATACCAGAATTTTAGCTTCCAGCTACTTAGGTGTATGTTGGTTATATTAGTACTTATTAAGGCAAAAAATATTTTGCAATGCAATACCTGATGTTCTAACTGTTTTTGTCGCCGTCTGTCCCGTTCCTCAATCTGTGCTGGGTCCAAGAGAGCAGTCATAGAACGAAGGAAGCTGACAAGATATATACATTAGCTATTCAGAACCCCAAAAAAGTAGTTTCCATAGCCTACATCATTTTTGCTTGAAAAGAATATATATATCAAACCTGAAACGAATTAAGACATATTAATACTCCAAATAAAACACATTTTCATAAAAATCAATAAATTCTGAAGAACAAACTTACTTCGTTTTCTGATTATTTGCCTCAGCCACATCCCTAAGAGGTTTTGCTATGTGCTCCTCTTCTGAAGTTTCGAACTGGCTTCCAGTTGTAGGTGTATAAACACTACTGACATCAGCCAGCTCCTGAGTATCAGGAGAGACACAGAAGTACTCTGGTTGTTTCTGTGTTGACCGAGAGGAGAGCTGAGACCGAGAACCAGGATGACTCTTTAGTGAATCAAAATGCATTGCCCATCTGTCATGTTCCTCACCCTAATTGTGACAAATAAGAACTGCTGAGAATTTTCCCAATTGTTTCAACATAAATTCCTAAATGACATCCAAACATGAGATTTCCAAAAATCACTAACCAAAATAAACATAAAAATTAACAAAATTGTATTGTTTTGATGCCTTATACATTTACATAAATAGCTTGGAAAGCAAATGAGAAATTCAAAAAATCAGGAAATTTATAAGAAGCTATGCAAAATCACATTAGACACATTCAATCAATCCAGGTTCACATGAGCAAACGTACAATTTAAATACTCTGGTCTTATCAAGTAATTTCAGGATACTTGTAAGTTAATATGATTAAAGACTTCAAAATTAATTTTTTCCTTATAGCTATAAAAACTTAAGGTACCTTTGAAAATATAATTTTTTCCTCTGTTTTCCTTTGCTGGTCATCTTCTACTTGTTTATTCAACTCTTCAATCCATTTTCTCTGTTCTTGTTTCACAACACCAAAAGGATGCTCCAGCAGCATTGCTTCCTAAACAATCATCAAACCAACTAATAAAGTTCAATTATCTTTTCTGGCTACTTTATAACTCAAATTTTGCCAAAATTATTTATATAGTTGAACCCAGTCAGGCATTTCTCGCTAAGATTTTGACTATATTATTAAGTAGTTATCTTCCAATTCTCAAAACTAAATTTTAAACATCATACTAGAAGGATATGACATCTAAATAAATCAAGGAAACCTTTAATTCTCTACTTAAACTTTCTATATAAGAATGTACCTTTGGGAAAAGAACACTCTGTGACGACTCTGCCCTTGTCCAGAAAGCCCTTATTGTTATTTCATGATTGCCAAGTCCTTCCCATTCTTATCTGCCATATCCTCCTCAAGTATTTTTTACCAAATTTTAAATATTGGGTTGTTTATTAATTATTGGATTTTGAGAGTTAAGCTTACTAGAGCATGGGTGACTTTTATTCCACAACTGGAGGACCCAATTTCCATGTGGAGAAGTCAGATGGAAAAAAAATCAGAGAAATGCTTTAAAAATCACCCCACTATGACAGCATCACAAATTATAAAAGGGTAAGTTTTAGAGCAGAACAACTCTGGATTTAAAAAATTTCCCTAGCTACAGAACATGCACTGATCTTAGCCATGACTTTTTCATGCATTACTGAATTTTACCTACTAATATTTTAAGAATTGTTTGTATATTTATGAATGAAATAAAACTAATTTTCCATTGTTTTTTGTTTTGTTTTGTTTTCCTGGACTTGTCAAGGTTACACTGGTTTTGTACAATGAATCAGATATTCCTTTTTTCTATTATTGCCTGAGAGTCTGTATAAATTTGAAATTTATTCTTTTAAAATTTGGTAGAAACTGCCAGCAAAACCACATGAGTATGTTGTTTCCCTTGTGAGAAAAAGCTTTTAACCAGAGCTACATTTACCTATGCTGTTAAAGGACTCGCTTTCTGCTTCTAAGGCTGCTTTTGTTATATTTTTCCAGAACTCTGTCCACTTATTTCATTCATAGGTACTCTTATTTTTATTATTTATATCTTCTAATTTAGATTTATTGTTCTTTTTCTAGATGGGCACCTCGCTTATTGATTTAAAGGTTTCTTTTCTGAAAGGAAGCTTCCTGAATTCTACCCTTTAACACCTCATATTTTGATATGCGTGTCTGTTATCATCCTGTTTCAAGTACTGTAGTTGTGTTTTCCATTATGATTTTAGTATTTAGTAGTATGACTGTTAATTCCCTATGCAGAAGTTAAAGTTGTCTATGTAAGAACTATTTAACATTAAACTGAGTCTATCACTTCTCAGCCTTCTGGATAATATCAAATGTAATTTGAGTCTAATGTTGATATAGATGAACCTTAACTGAGTTAAATCAGTTAAGTCAATAACTTAGTATCACAACTGTCTGGAAATGATTATTCAGTAAATTCTGTAGTTAACTATGATGGAGAGCAGGCTGATCTGAAGGTAGAAAGTTCCAGGCATTATTAGTTAAATCACAACTATTTTCTAACATTCTAACCTTCAGAACAACTCCTAAAGTCAGGGCTTCCTTCTTTGGTAGTACTCTTTAAATGACCAGGCCTGTAAATTTAGTGGTGATAGTGGTCCCCAAATGATTTTCCCAATTCCTGGAATGAGATTCAAGTGAGCACGGTCCAAGATTTTTTTCCTAGAGGACAGCTAAAAACAATGATTTGAATTATAATAAATGTAAGGTGAGGCGTTGTTTAAGACAATGGCACTGGGGTGGGAGGAAGCAGGTTAGCAGGGATAGAACTCCAACAATTTTACTTTATTCTCCCATAGATAGTCCTGGTTTGCTTCCACTCCATGCCACCAACCAACCCGACACACCGAAAATACTGCTCCCTTCAGTTTCTTCAATATCTTAGTGATTGATGTTAGAGAATGCTACCAGCAGTTTGCATCAGAACTCCATATGCTGAGATCATGAGATTTCAGCACATGTGCATTTAGATAAAGCTTATTTACTGTCAACATTTTCTGATTTGTTTATTTTATAACAAATCCTATAAACTATAATAAATTCTACAATTGTACATTCTATATTATATATTCTATAACAAATTCTATAAATACCCACTGATGCCTGAAAATTTTAACTGTGCCATTTGTAGAAAATAAAATTCCTAACATTTTATATTGTCTAAATTCCTTGATAACTGTTAGAAAAAAAAAGTGTTTCTATTCCTATTTACTTTTGACTCATAATCACAGGCAACAAATGACCAGGTGTAGGGCAAACTGCCAGGTGTGGTGGTGCTCACCCGTAATCCTAGGGAGGCTGAGGCAGAGGGATGGCAAGTTTGAGGCCAGTCTAAGCAACTTAGTGAGATCCCGTCCCAAAATAAAAAATAAAAAGGGCTGGTGATGTGGCTTAGTGGTTAAGCACCCCTGGGTTTATTACCCAGTAAGAAAGAGAGAAAGAGAAAGAAAGAAAAGCAATGTATTAAGGAATAAATGACATGCCAACATTCCAACCTGAAGTTTGGTAACTGAAAATATGTTATATTTTCATTAGTGAATAAGTCAACTTTATGGAAAATTTCAGTTAAGTTTTAGTTGCTGCTTTTAATGGCACATACTGAGTATCTGAAATGCTACCGTAAATGTTTCAGATTTTGGGACCCAAGCCAAATCACAAAATTAAGTCTCATATATACTTTATATACATAGTCTGAAGGTAGTTTTATAGGATATTTTTTAGTGCACCTTTATTTTGTGACTGTCACATGAAGTCAGAGTAGAATTGTCCCTTGTGACTTCTTAATGGTACTCAAAAGGTTTTAGAGGTTGAAACATCAAATTTTGAATTTTCAAATTAAGGATGCTCAACCTGTACTTTATCTGGATAAATCAACTTCAAAACTTCACACACTTAAAATTATCACCCAGAACTATAGGATTTTCCAAAATTATTTCTATCAGTGAGTCAAAAGTAACTTCTGGGACAATAGAAAAATGCAATTCAGATTTCTTTTTGCTAATGTTAAATTATCAACATATATCAAAATAGGCCAGTCAGCACTGATCTACAAGGCATTTACCCAATTAGGCCACAGTGCTAAAAATTTCTACCATCTAAACAACCTTTTTAGGTTACCTACATTGTTTTCAGAATACATTTGTTGAAATATAAATGTTCATAAGGTAGAAGGGATTATACATGTAAAAAAGAAATGGTAAATTAAGGAGCTTTATAAAACACTCATAAAAGTTAATCTGTAATTAAAAGTAAGGAGAATTCAGAATTACTCCTCTAAGGAAAACTGGTTATATTGAAATCAAGCACTAAAGGATCTAGATATTCAAAGTACTGACACTTAGGACTTCACCTCTAAAATATGACTAGCTCTAAGTAGTGAGGACCCAATCAGCCTGGATCACCATAACCTGACAAGGAAACTAACTGAATGTTTGAAGAGCCAGCAGATGGAAAGAAATAAGAAAAGAAAAACACGGGTACTATTTATCTAAAATTAAATATAAATAAAATTTAAAGATCATAAAAGCAATATGGGAAGGATATCTGGCATACACTCATCTTTCATATGAAAATACCTTTTTTGAGCCGTTTAAAAAACTGCAGTGCTCCTTTATAGGAGCCTAAAGGAGGTGCCTAAGGCCTCTATGCTCACCAACACACACATAGCAAGATAATTTACAGAATGCAAACAGAAACTAGTTCATGTCATAACTTGTAAACTATTGTCATAAAACACCACATAACAAGTAAGGTTTTTTTTTCCCTTAAATGAGTTTTGTGGTGTGGTTTTGGTTTTATGTTTTTTGGTGCTGAGGATTGAACCCAAGGGCCTTGTGCATTTGAAGCAAGCATTCCACCAACTGAGCTATATCCCCAGACCCCCTTAATGAGTTTTAAAACAAATTTTAAAATATGAACACTGCTTAGCATTTTAAATACTTGATTTTGATATTCTTACCTTAGAGTGGTCTAAAATTTGAAGTTTTTCCCACATTATTTTATCACTTTCAGATTTTTTCCAAGAATTACTCCACTTTTCAGAAGCTTCTTTTTCTTTCTTCTTTAAAGCAACCTGTTCATCTGTAAATAATGTCCTTTTTTAAAAAAAATGTATAAAAACTGTAAAAAAAAAATCATGTAAACAAATCATGACCTTAAATACTGCAGAGCAGATTCTAACACAGATTTAATTGAAATTGTTTTTTAGGTAGGAAATTAACTCACAAGGCAGAGAGGAATTTTTAAGGATATGAAATAAAACTTTTAATCACTATGGTAGGAATGGATATAAGAATATTGCTTTTATTATCACATTTATCAATATGGAACTTTTTTTTCAGAATAACTTATTTGATTTTAATTATTATGATGTTCTACTTTCCTATATCATTCATTCAGTTATCACTTTGAAAATTAAAAAAGCTAGAACTCCGAAAGCAGGGAACCTGACAGTCAACTTCAAGCTCAACCACTTCCTAGTCACGTGACTGTTGGCAAACTGCTGTTAACATCTCTAAATCCTTAGTTCTTATTTTGGTTTAGGATCTGGCACAAAGTAAGTATGTTAGTCATTATTTCTCATGACTTTAAAAAAAGAGAAATTCTCCTTACTAACAGTATCAGGTTAAAAAAAGTAAATTATTTAAGAAAATAATTAAGCATGAAATACTTAAGTTATTTCAAAGTAGTTCCATCTTATTTCACAAATTTGGTATTGTAATTTGATAAGTTAAATGTGCTGAAAGAAAATTATTTATATATTTATTTCTGTGGTGTCTGGAGTTAAATCCAGGGGTGCTCTACCACTGAACTACATCTTAGAGGGCTAAGTTACCCAGGCTGGCCTGGAACTTGCAATTCTCTTGCCTCACAACTCCTGGGCTGCTGGGATTACAGGTGTGTGTCCCCATGCCCAGCTTGAAAACATTTAAAGGTGAAATCCTGACATAAAATACACAGACCTCCAAACCTTCAATTCATTCCCTATTTCTTCTTTTTTGCTAAATTACTTAACCATCAGTAATTGCTTCACAAGACTTCCCAGTTAAGTAGATGTTGTAGTTCATCTCATATCTTTCTTGTAGTTATTTCCAAGAAGTACAAATGTTAAGCCATATTTTCTAAATTGTAGTACCTGGACCCTAAGTTAAGTCTAAGAAGTAATGGGTATTTCTTAGTAATTAATAAAATTTCATAACTGAAATTATAAATTTTTGTTATTAGATTCTTGGGCTGACAGCAGTAAGTTTGTTTCTAACTAGAATACTGCTTGATATCACTGATTATTCCTTTTTTTTTTTAAATGCCTTTATTTATTTTTTAATGTAGTGCTAAGGATCAAACCCAGTGCCTCACACGTGCCAGGCAAGCGCTCTACCACTGAGCTATAGCCCCAACCCTGATTATTCCTTTTTTAAATATTTTTAGTTCTATATGGACACAATACCTTTATTTGGTTTATTTATTTTTATATGGTATTGAGGTTTGAATCCAGTGCCTCACATGTGTTAAGTAATTTTTTAAATAAAACCATTTTAAATCCATAGGACTTCTGTACTCAAAAAATACGAAAAATTTAGAAATCCTTTCTTGAGCTACCAGGACTGTGAAAGGATACCAGTGACATTAATGCTTTTGGGGTGCACACCACAGTATACTAAACGAAAAGAGACAACTGTGATTTTCCATGTGAAATCAGTTTCGTTTGGATTTGTAGAAGAATACTCTAGATGTGAAATGTTATAAAACAAGATTTTTGATAATATGCTAAAAGATATAATTGGTCCTCACTCTATATTTCATAGACCAATAAAACTACAATAAAAGGTACAAAAATTACCTAATTCTTTCTTCCACTGGGCTTTTTTTGCTTCTAACAAACTTCTATCACGTTCTCTTTCCCCCAGAGTACTGAATATATCTCCTGGTTTCCATTCATTCTCTCTAATGTAATAAAAAACAAAAAAAAACCCAGAGACATTATCATTATAGGTTTTTACGTGACTGACTCCATAAAAATAAAGCAATAAGCTTTTAAATAGCTTCAGAGTAAATATTTCACATGGAAGTAAAGCAAAACCATATTCCCAAGATGATCCCATAGTAGTAGATATGAGTTACATACAGGGCAATTTTCTGTTCATATTGTTTAGGTGCCTCCTGATTTTTATTTAAGACAGATTTATTTTCATCTGGAATAGATGAAACAGCCTCATATTTTTGGAGTAATCCCATAATGTTCTTGTCCTTTGGCTGACTGGGAATATTGTTCAAATGGAGACTATCCTGACCTAGGAAGTCAAAATGCATGTTTTTAAAATTAACACTAAATTACAGCTAGTGCAATAACTTATCTTGGCAATGTACTACATGGTTAAAAAACAAAACAATCTTATACGTTATCTAATTTAACTCTCAAAACAATCTTTGAGGTGGGTATCTGTCAAAAAAAGGGAAACTGAAGCCCGGAGATTAAATGGCTTGTTTGTGGCCAATGACATACAACTTTTTGTATCAAACAGGAAACCAAGTGAACAACAAAAGAAAAATAAATCTCTGCTTACTCCTGCCAATATACTTTCACAAATATAAATAACATAACATCATAACCTAAAAGGGAATAAATGCAATTAATTAAAATTCATTACTCTGAACTTACTCTTCTCATTTAGCTATAAAATCAACAGAAAACTTTTTCAAGAACAAGTGTCTCTACACCCCAGCTACAACAGCAAATAACGAAAGATTTTTACGGAGGGCTTATATGTTGACTTAAAAATACCTCCTGAACCAGCTAGTTCTCCCAGTGAAAAGAAAGCATACCTAACAGGCAAGTCAATACATAATTGAGTAAAATGTGCTTTTAACTTTGTTGATATTATGTCTTATGATACCCATTAAGTTGCTACTTTTTGTTCTCTGAGCTAGAATTTTAGCCTTAAAGACACAATCAGGTTCCCTATTTTACAAATAACCTAGATCAAGAGAAGGTAAATGACTCCAACATGAATGTCGTAGTAGTCTACAGGAGTTGCCTGGCCTCCAAACTAGTTGTGGGGTCTTAGCCATGGAGACAGCCAATTTTACTTTTATTTATCTCATTATTGCCTAATAAAATTTTAGTGGTATTTCTATTAGTTTCAGAGTCATAATTCCTAGCCCAAAGCTGAAATTAGAAGGCTTTAAAAACATAACACAATACCATGACTTGTGAAACGGGGCATGTAACATTCTAGTACTCCTTTTAAGTCTGTGTTTTATACTGGTTAAAAAACAGTACAGGAAAAAAAAAACAGTACAGGAATCCCTAACATAACACATATGCCATCTATAGACTCACAGGTCACTAGCCCCTTATTGTTTGACCTTATATAGCATGAGGGACATGAAGAACAAATAAAGGGGCCAAGGAAAGCAATGTTTTTCAGCAACAACTCAAGTCATATCTTCACAAAGTTCCTTTGGTTTTCACTAGAAATACCATAGATGGTTTTGTTTAAAACTATTTTATATAGTTATTTTAAATGTAAGTAAAGCTTCAGAAATTCTAAATTAAGTACAAGTCTTTTTTTTTTAATTTAACAGCTTTTCTGAAGTTCACAAAAACTAGATTTCTTAAGGCTATAGTGCACATGAATAATATTTTGAGCATTAACCTTAAAACATGGCATATCATAATTATCAAAGTAATTTTGCATATTAAAGTCCTCTAAAAGAATAATTATTTTAAGATGGTATATGTTACATTTGAATTTAAGAGGTACTTACATAATAACCAATGAATGTGGAATTCTAAAGCAAATATTGAGAAAATAGCACAAAATCAGAAAAAAAATCTTACTTGTTTCTTCCTCCTTTCCATTCTCAGTCAGGGAAACAGATCCATTTCCTTGGTTTACAGTCATCAAAATCTGTTGTAGTTGGTCTTGTGTTAGACACACCAAACCACTGTTCATGTTTTCAACTGTGATGTGCTTCTTGTGAGACTTCTGTTTGTCTACTAGAGATATATCTATGGTGTTTCTATTCTTCTGTATATTGGGGGTTGTAGATGAAATCTCTTTGGGGGAACAAAGACAGTCTTTGTCTGTATACTTCTTACATAAATCCTTAGTGGGTGAAAGTATCATTCTATTTTTTTCACCTCTTGCCTGTGAGGTTCCCGAATCAATTGTCTTCTTTTGGAAAAGTTTTCCACTCCCAATACAAGTATTTTGTGATTTTATAATGTGTCCAGTTTGTTTTGTTCTTAAAGGACATTTTGCAATCTTGGTCTTATTTCCCATCTGTTAAAACACCAGAAGCTTATTTTTTAATGGTTTTTGGAAAATCAATAATTACCTTTATTTATATGATCTGTGATAAACCTATCCTCTAAACTTTTCATTTCACTATTTAAATAATAAAGCCATAGAAATTAATTTTTAACACTGCAAATCTTCAGTTGAAAGCTTCATCGATAACTAAAAATTATTAATTCTGGATAATGAAGAATAGAGATAAACTTTTATTTTATTTGTTACAGGACATCACCAATCTACTTCAGCTTTGGATTTCATGTCATTAAATCATACCACCCATACTACTTTTCTTTACATGCCATCTATAGACTCACAGGTCACTAGCCCCTTATTGTTTGACCTTATATAGCTTGCTGTCAACCTTCTAATACAAATCCTTTCTCAACTAGTGGTACTTTCATATTCATATTATTCTTATATCCTTTCATTTCCTCAAACTCTTCCTATTCTGCTATTCCCCAAGCTATCATCATTACTCACTTCCACAGTACCTTCTGACACTGACCTGGGAACTATCCACAACTGCAACTCCTCTAATATCTCAATTTTAAGTACTGGATAAGGATTCCCACCTCCTATTTTTTTCCAATTCTCTTCTTCCCATATCCCAATTCCAAAAATTCTTTAACTGTGCAAAGATCGATAATCTACCACCTCCCTCTTGCTTATTTTCCTTCTTTAACAATCTTTTTATTTTAAAGTATTTTTAGGTGTAGATGGACACAATACCTTTATTTATTTACATATGATGCTGACGATCAAACCCAATGCCTCACATGTGCTAGGCAAGTGTTCTACCATTGAGCTACAGCCTCAGCCCCTTTAATGATCTTAAATTCCACAAGTCAAATCATCCGTCTTCCACTCTTTACTCTTTGCTCTCATGCACATCTAGCAAATCCTAATTCCAACAAAATCCAATCCTTTACCTATTCTATGACTGCATAAGCAGAGAAAAACAACACAGCCATGCTTACTGGTTTCATCTTAAACTCATAACCAAGAATATCAAATGAGTTCTTAATAGTACCTGGCAGTCATATATTTCCCTACTCTTTTTTGGGAGGTGTGTGTGGGGGGGTATCAGGGATTGAACTCAAGGGCACTTGATCACTGAGCCACATCCCCAGCCCTATTTTATATTTAATTTAGAGACATGGTCTTACTGAGTTGCTTAGTGCCTCACCTTTGCTGAGGCTGGCTTTGAACTCACAATGCTCCTACCTCAGCCTCCCGAGCTGCTGGGATTACAGGTATGCGCCACTGTGCCCAGTTTCCTCACTCTTTTCATAATTATTCAACCTTAATACTTTCTTTCCCATCCTCATTCTCAAGTGAAGACTCTGTTTAATATTTCACTGAAAATATACAGAAGTATTCAGAAGAAAACTGCAAGTTTCAATCACCAAATCTTTCCCAGCATCTGTACCCATACTTATTCTCTTGTTACTTGTACATAATTCCATAACCTCTCTCTTTCTTATGTATTTCTCTCTAGCAATTCTTAATTTGGAATCATGACTTTTTCTTTTCTGCTGGATCACAACAAACAATAGCATACAAACATGCTATTATTTTACCATCTTTAAAAACTCTTGCCAGGCGTAGTGGCACCCATCTGTAATTCTAGCTACTCAGGAGGCTGAGACTGGAGGATTCCAAGTTCAAGGCCAGCCTGGGCAACTTAGCAAGACCGTCTCCAAAACTAAAATAAAAACATGCTGTAGCTACAGTAAGCAATTAAAAAATTCTTGATCCCATTTTCTCTTTCATCTCCTATAACCCCATTTCAATCTGTCTTTCACCCACATCACACCATACCACCAAAACTCCTCAAGATCACTAATAACTTTACATTGCTAAGTCTAGTAACCTATTCTCAAATCCTCATCTTACTTGACCTATGAGCTCTATCTGATGCAGAGGATTACTCTTTCCGTTTTGAAACTTTTTCTTCATTTCCAGGACTTCATAATCTTGATTCTTCAGACTTTCGTCACTGCTCCTTGTTAGTCTTTACTGGTTTCTTTTCTCACAGACCTCTTAAAGTTGAAGTGCCCACTGGTCAGTCCTGTTCCTTCATTTAACTGGTCATTTCATTTACTTTTCTGATTCTAAATATTATCTATGTTGATGACTCCAAGTTTGTGTCTTTAATTCCAGGTTCTAGATAACCTATCTAACACTTCCACTGGGTTTCTAATAGACATTAAAAATCAGCATGTCCAAAACTGAACTCATCTGCTTTTTGCCTCTAATTAACTTTCTCCCCATCTGTTACTTATATTTGCATACTCAACTCCTCTACCATAAACCACATTTAAATTGTCATCAACACTATATTGCTGCATCTTCAAAAATATATCCTGAATCTGACTATCTCAACATACTTCTTGTTATTCTGCTCCAACATATTACATCTCACCTGAATTACTATAAAGCCTTCAAACTGGTATTCCTGTTTTTACCCCTGCTTCATCTACTTTCAATACAGGAGCCACACTGACTACCTTAATATGTAAGTCATATCATGTTACTATCTTCAAGAGCCTCCAAAAGCCACATATGGTGATACATACATGCCTGTAACACCAGTAGAAAGCTAAGGCACGAGGATCACAAGTTCAAAGCCAGCCTCAGCAACTTTTAGAGAAGCCTTCATTAATGTAGCAAAATTTTAAAAAATAAAATAAAAAAGGGCTGGAAATGTGTCTCACTGGTAAGCACCCCTGGGTTCAATACCCAGGTAAACCCCAATGATTCCTCATTTTACTCAAAAACAAAGTTGAACTTCTCACAATGACCTAAAACAAGCCCTAATGATAAGTGAGTACCCCCTACTCCCCTGCCTCTTTGCCCCCATGCTATTTGATCTCATTTTCTATCTTGAGTTCCTTGAACTCAGTAAGGCCTTTCCTTCTTCCTACAGATTCTACACAGCTCATTTCCTCACCTTTATCCGATCTTTGCTCAAATATCACCCACTCAGCAACACCTCACCAAACTAGCCTATTCTGTCCACCTTTCAGCTAATATTACTTATTCCCAAGGCAGCTAAACCAGTAAGGTTATCATGCTTATTTTTCTCCATAACCTGTTTTGTCTGGAAATATTTGGCTTCTTGTCTGTCCATCTCACACCCTTCTAATGTAAACTCCATAGGGCAGAGACTTGTCTGTTTAATTCATTCCTATAACCCCAGTAACTAGAACAGGTGAAAGAGAGTAAGTATTCAATAAATTTTGCTTGAATACCTTCAACTATACCATTCACCCCACTGAATTATTTATCTCTTGCCCATAAATTAGTTATCTTTCCCAAAATATTCCATTTCTTTGGCATTGTTTTTCTAATCTCAGGCCAGCAACCATGGAGTCTCCTTTGACTCTCTTTCTTCAGGGTCTTATTTAGCTTATCAGTAAACACTGTCTCCCTTCCAAGTATCTTTTTCTTATCATTTACATGATGACAAACCTGTGTTCAGATTCTTATCATCTCTACTAGATTACATCTATCATCTCTACTAGATTACATTCTACCTATCTCAAGTTTATCCTCCACTTAATCCACTGTACATTTCTGTAAATCCAACTAATCTGAAATAATTTGACAGTCACAATTAAATGTGTTTTATGTGCTCACCATTGTGGAAAGTGTTGGTGATATAAAAAATAAGATCAGATCCTTGATGTCAAAGAGTGAGATGCCATAAGAGTTTTCATATCCAACTTTTCCTTATATTTCATGAAACTCACCTTGCTGACCAATTAGCTAATCTCATTTCACCCTACTTTTCAAAATGTACCTTCTGAATCAGCCACAAGATCTCTTAATTATCTACTTCACCTCACCTCACCTCACCTCACCATGTTTATTCTTGGCTTCAGGTTTTTGATAACAATATATCAATCTAAAATGCATTTTCACCCTTTTATCTCTGCAGCTATTTTAGTATAACTAACTCAAATGTCTATCATGAATTAGACTAGATGGGAACTGAGAAGAACTGAAGAACACTAGAATAGAGAGTCAACACTCAGAACCTGTCTATTACAGGCAAACATGAATCTGAGTCTAGTTGCGAGATCACCCAATATTTCTAAAGAATCAAGAATGCTAGATCTTACATTAAATTATCCAATTTTTAGGCACCAGCAAGTCATTCTAGTTTTGGAGGAAAAAAATCACTGCATGCATCAAATTATCAGCAGTCTACATGCAGTCTGCTTGGGCAGCTGAATCATACCACCTCAGTCTCTACCACAGCTTCTACTGATCTTGCCCTTCTTTTGACACACGTGCGCATTTTCTGGGTAATAGCTGGGCATTTCAGTTTATCTCAAACCACTAAACAAAGCATATTTTCTTAACATACTTTAAAATCCTCTCATTTCTGTCTTATATTTCCATATTTTAACTACCGTACAAGTTCAGAGCCATATCCAATTCTCCCTGGACTGCTGTAATTGACAATTAACTGGTCTTCTTGTTAATTGATAATGATAATCTATCTGTTTTTCATGGAAATGCCTGAAGTCCTGTTCTAAAACCACAAATAAGATCACATCTATTCCTCTCATCAAAAATCCTTTAATAGCTTCCTTCATGCAAATCATCGAAGTCTTCAAGCATCCAATGAGGCCCTTCAATGACTATAACTCCCTTAAGCTTTTATGTTCTACATTTCCCAGAGGTAAATACTATTCACACATGCATTCTGCCATTAAGCTACAAATCCAACCCACAAGGACTTGTTTTTTTCTGAGAACAAATAAAGCTAAGAATGGAGTCTTACATCCATACTTGAATTTACAGTAAATATTTGTTAAACAGAAATCTACTAATTTAACTAGAATTATTTTACCACATTCTGGTCACATCAGAAATAATATACAGAAAAAGTCCTCTAAAAATACTTATGCATAAAAAAAAGTAATGATCTGGCATGTAATACATTAAACTCAATTATGAACACTATTTGTAGCCTACAGCCAGACAGGAACAATGAAGGGAGGTAGCAAAAAATTATGAACTGCCAAATAAAGATTCAATTACATGTGGGTTACTAAATAAGAAAAAGCAACCTAGCCAAAGTCATTTAAGAAGTGTTTACTGGATGAGATACACTCTAACTGATCAAACAAGTTCTATGTCATAAAACATTTTTATATAGCATATTGCTTTTGCCTAATTTAATTCCACCAATATTTTTCATATTATAAAGACAATATTAAATGCATTCATTTATTACTGGTTGACTTCACAATTTATAATGGGGTCAGGATCTGGCACAAGGAAACAAAGAAAAGTAGCATTTTAAAACCTAGAAAGTCCTACCTTGTACTATACACCCTTCAATATATATTTCCCACATATAGAAATATCAACAAAAATTTTTTCTTTAGAAGAGGTCTATGTTGCCTAGACTGGTCTCGAACTCCTTGGCTCTAGCAATCGTCCTAACTCAGCCTCCCAAGTAGCTGAAACTATAGATGTGCATGATCACACATGGTCAAAAAACTTTTTCATGCTTATTTCAACTAATTTTTAAGAGTACTTTAAGTGTAAGAGTTTTAGGGGCCATGATTTTTATAAATTACTTACAACACTGAATCATTTCTAGTTCTTTTATTTCTCTTCCAATAAGCATAAGAAATTAGGCTGGTAACCATCTTTACTTCATATTCATTACTGAAGATTAAAGAAAAATGCAGGAGAGAATTTGCTAGAATTAGGAAAGCACTCTGACCACACGTGTTAAACTTGATGATGATGATATAGTTCAGCTGTGTTTAAAGAACACACTGGAGATGACAGTAATTCAACCTATGAGGAATAGGGAAAACAGAAAACTGTAGGTGTCATAGTCACTCAGTTTACCTCAGTAGAAGAAAAACGCTATGTAGAAAGCACTCATGAATAACTTACAGAAAGGAAAATGCAACATATATCTGTAGAACTGTAACACTTGGGAAATTTAAAAAATAAAACAAAAGACAAGTACTACTGATTCTGGTGTTTGTCTCCATGAAGAGCAAAAACAGGAAGGAAGAGGATAGCTACAACCTCTTTAACCATGGGAAAGAGAATCTCCTTGAAAGCAAATCAAGGGAGAATAAGGTTGTGTCTATTTTCAAGTCCGAAATTCAACAGGGAGGAAACCAATTTAAGACAGTATATAAATTAACATGAGCTGAGAACGTTACTCATTAAAAAAAATTTTTTAAAAATCCTAAAATACCCCTAGACAGCTGACAGAATTTTGTAATGATTCCACTAAAAGTCCAAGACTAATAACTTTATTATAGGCTTGAAAGGGGAGCTCCAGATATTCTGAGTTGGTTAAAAATACAACTAAATGTCTTTAAAATTGTGGCAACTATAGCAAACCTGTTAAGGATATCAATAGAAGAAAGAATGTGTAAAAGGGAATATAGGCTTGGGGAAGATAGAAATCAATCATTACAAGTAATTTTTCATATCTAGAAGCTTGAAAAAGGCAATTTGTTAATGTGACTCAAATAAAAGCAGTTACTTGCAATATTTAATAAGAGAACAGACAGGAGACAGACAACGTGTATTCAGTGGTTAAAGGAGTACACAAAGTATATAACTATATACTACACAGTAGTCCCCTTTATCCGTAGGTGAAACATTCAAAGATTGCCTGAAACTGCAGATAAGACCAAATACCCTAAATAAGCATCATGATACCTCAACAGTTAACATGATAATTACTAAATGGGCATGGATATGCTGGCAAAGAGATGATTCATACCCCAGGAAGGACAGAGTGAGATTTTCATCACACTATTCAAAATGGTGCACATTCTGAAACTTATGGATTGTTTATTTTCCATTTAATATTTTCAGTCACAGTTGACCACAAATAACTGAAACATCAGAAAATGAAACCATAGATAAGGGGCAGATTAATGTATGCCTATATATAAAAACTTTTTATATGTAGTTTGTGGAATCACCTATTTATCAAATAATTAATCTCCTGAGTACTCAAGAAACTTCTCCACCTTGATTAAACTTAGAAGAAATAACAAAGCCATAAAGGGTTCAGAATTGTAAGGAAAAGCCCTATATTGTCCAAACTGGGTTCTATCCACAAACAAGCTAAAGCTTTAAGATACTGCAAAGAAGGCTGAGGTTGTAGTTCAGTGGGAGAGCACTTGTCTCGCACATGTAAGGCACTGGGTTCGATCCTCAGTATCACATAAATAAAATAAATAGTAGTGTGTCCATCTATAACTAAAAAATATTTTTTAAAAAGATACTGCAAAGATAAAGGAAAAACAGGCTACAGTAAGTTATGGAAGAGGAGAAATTTCTGCCAATGTTTATCTAAAAATGAAAATCAAGGAAGAAGTTGCAATAGAAAAAAAAGAAAATTTCTAATGGTATGTATTTTGCAGAAAAAGGAACAGTGGGTTCATGGCAAAGGAAAGTAATTTGAAAGATCACTATTAAGTTCATGTGTAATCTTATAAAAGAGATGTAGGAATTTGTGAATCAAGTTTTCTTTCTGGTCTGGGCAAATGGAATTTGAGTATGAAAAGAAAAATATTTTGTTTTAAAATCTGAATATCTGTTTTTAAATATCTCTGGAATGATGCTGTTTAGTGCAGTAGCTACTAAATTTAATTAAAAATTGAATAAAATTAGAAATGTAGTCCCTCTGTTACACAAGTTACATTTTAAATGCTCAATCTATACATGGTTAGTGGCCACCATATTGGATAGAACTGATTTTATAACATTTCCATCTTTGCAGAAAGCTTTACTGGATAGCAGTGATCTATAGAAGAGAGTTCTACTGGACTTTTTAAACTTGGGGGGGAGGACAATAACTTCATAACTTCACGTCATCGTTCCAAATCACTAAGAACACTTTACATTTCCCAGGAATTATTTTCAAACTATTGAAAAGAAAACTTTATTTTGCACTTGAAAGTAGGTCAAAGTCATTTAGCTTACCTTCACAGAAAATTTTGATTTATGTTCTACAAAAGAAAAAAAAAATTACTAAACTATCAACCAAAAATACTCAAAGGCAGTTTATAAAAGAAAATTTTAACTAGTAGTGTTTAAGATGTTAAGATAGAAATATTACCCCCCAAAGCATTAACTTTAAAGCCCATCTGAGTGTTCCAACCCTTACAATGTGGTTCAAATAATTATTTCTATCTCATTTTTGTTTATATTAGTTACCTTTTCATGGTAAAACTATAAACAGATTGGGGGTGAAGGACATGACCAAATTACAGAGTTTAAAAACTAGTACTAAAAATGGTTTTAGTAACTATAGTCTTACTATAAATTTAATTTTCTCAAGCAACACTTTTCTATATGCAAAGAATACACATATAATTACTTAAATTTCACTTATATTATTCATTAGACAATAAAAATATTTACTACATGCAAAGAATACATAAATATTACACGTGAAATACATTAATCATTAATTTTTATGAATCTGAATAATGACAGTAGTAAGCACTGATGTAATCTGACTATACTTGGGTAAAAGTAAATTTGAAGCAGTTAAGCAATCAGCTTCTTTCAAAGTATCATTTAAACACCATTCTATTACAAGTAAAAAATCTGATAAACTACTATAAATTTAAGTTAGGAATTTAAAAGTTAATACTTTAGATTTCTAGTAACACAGCATACCATATGGAGATAATATTAGCTTGGTTTTTCCATCCAGTAATTCAGCCTCGAGCTTTAACCCATCTCTGCAACATAAAAGAACGTTGTCATTTTTCAGAAATGGAAATATTTTAAATAGCCAGAAATGTTCCTTTGAACCTTGAAAGTAAACCTATGTACACAAATTTACATAGAAATCTTGTACAATTCCATTAGTCTTTTTCTTTTTAAATTGTAGATGGACAAAACACATTTATTTTTATGTGGTAGTAAGGATGGAATCCAGTGCCTCACACGTGTAAGGCACACGCTCTACCACTGAGCCACAACACCAGCCCCCCCAGTAGTTTTTTAAAATATTTTTCAATCCAAAAGAAAACTAAATAGAGAAATTTTTTGAGATTTCTCAATAATACAAGAATTTGTTATTGGTAAACAATTAATTCAGTAACTACACTGAAAAAATAATACTGTTACCAGAAATCCTTAGCTAGATAAAGGATCTACCATCTATTAGTTTCATAGCAAGCTCATGCTTAACACATTCTATGGAGTGCTGGAGCACCTGAAAATGACTATAACAACGCCACATAGGTTAGTAACTGCTTGAGCATGGAATTCCACTTTATTTTGAATATTTCAAACAATACATATGCACAGTGACTCTTTTGTACTATCAAAATAAATCTGCAAAGAACTCTGGCTGCTATGATACTTTATATGTAGCATGTTAAAATCATGAGCATTAACAGTAGACAATTCAAACAAAACACATACATCTATTAAGTTCCTAAATTTAAAAATGTACTGAAATCTAAAATGCAGTCCATACAGCAATTCATTATTGTCTTATGAGAACAAAACAAAAACGCCAATACACATTAACAAGGACAAAAGTGAATTCTTAAAGAGAGAAAATTAAATCCAGCAATCAAAGGAGACAGAAGTTGGGATATATGATTAGGAATATGAAAAATCTGCGGTGTGGTTCATGTGGGGAAAATCAAATTAAATTACTTATTAAAGACAAAATACTGGAAGAAATAGGTTGTAAACGTTTCCCTGTTACAGAGTTATGAACAGTTCATGTTTGTTGATGAAACTAAACCACAACAAACAAAAAAACCGTGGATGAAATTGCAAAGTATTTGTTCTGCACTGTACTTAAATTCCTTCACAGGCAGTCTTATTTCTAAATCCCAAGATTCTAGAACATAACATTTGCTAACGATATGCAGTTAACTCTGAAATTGTTTGCTTTTTATCTTCCTGAAACATTAAACTTCCAAGCAATGAAAAACAATACAGACTTTTTAATTTATCTAACGACTCACTCCTCAATGAGCACCGGTTACGTGCCAGGAAATGGCAAGACAATTCCTTGAAAAGCCTCTCGATTCCTCGCCCAGCGGGCCTTCCATTAACCCGGAAACGCCAATATTCTGCAAGACTCCAAGACAGGTTCGCGAAGAACCAGAGGCGTACGCCAGAAATTCTACCTGGAATGTCTCTAAGCTGTCTCTCTCAGACCCCTTCTTCCCTCCACGTCCTGAACTCAATAATAAAAGGGCTGGAAACAAGGTCACATTTCAAAATCAAGTTATGAAGGAAGAAGTGAGGCCCGCGGGGTCGTAAAGGCCGACGGGTCCCCTTTGCACCTCTCTATCTAAAGGAGCTGGGCTCTGCCGCTACAGGCGGCGACATTCCTGGAGGAACGGCGAAAGACTCCTAGGGCCAACCCAGACTCCCCCTGCTTCGGGGACGGCCACTTCTCACGCTTACCCCAAGTTCATGGCCTGACGACCAACTCTCGCTGCGGGCAGCAGGAGCCCCTTGTGTATGACGGTTGCTGCTGCCGCTCAACAAGCACAAAGCTGATTGGATGCAGAGGTGGGGGGCGATCTGGGAAGATAAGCCAATCACGATGATGCATGCTAGCGGATGCGCTCAGAAGGGGCGGGGCTTCAGGAGTGGTGCGGCTCCTTCTCTCTGTTAGGGTGTCTGTGGCAGAGGTCTGCGGTTCTCGCTGTTGTAGTCCCCAAAGTTTCACAGGGAACCCTCGGAGAAACGCCTTTTCAAGGGGAGTCAGGAGAAAACAGGGAAGAACAAAAAGTATAAGTGTTTCAATTTACATTTTCTGTGCTGTAGTTTATATTTGGAAAAGAGGTTAATTTTAGTACAAAAAGTTGGAGAGGGCATGTCTAGGACAGAGAGTGTGTATGTCTTGTCTCTTGCTCTAACTCCATCGTCAAGCCTGGCACGTTGTAGCTCTTTTTAAATACTACAGCAGCAGTCCTACGTGCTCAACAAATTTAGGTGATATGTGCCATCATGGATCTAAGCCATTGCATCTGTTATTACAACATGATCTCTGAAGCACAGAGAGGTTAAGCGACTTGCCCAACATCATTGATCACGAAGCAATTTAACACCAGACCATGTCTCTATCCAGTATTATGAGTGTAACTAACTCCTATCCATCCTTTAAGTCTCAATTTAAATGTCACTTCCTTCTAGAAGCCCTCCTGTAATCCACAAGTGGGTAAATTAGTAACCTTTTTATCAGGACACGTAATGCATTTAAGATCCTATATTAAAATGAGGGTCAGAAGAGTAGACAGATGGTGTCTTGAACACTTTTGTAGCCACAGTGCCTGATACTGCACAGTGTAGACAATAAATACTTGAATGAACAGCAAAAATTAAAAATGTCAACAAGAACTTTATTAAATTTGACCAACTGCATGATATTTCATAAGGGTGTTCCTAGATTCTAACACAGTTGCTAAAAGTTCACAATTTTGGTTATGTACCTGCTTTTATGTTTTTTTAAACCCCATAGTTGACTTAAAATGGAGCACATTAAATTCTTATGGTATATTCAGGGAAACTCCAAAAGAGATCTTTTAATATTCATCTTTGTACCTGGCCTGTGTAATATATATTTAAATAAACAGTGTTAACTTAATAGACTGAATAAACAAATACCAAAACATGTTTTATATATGTTGTTTTTATTATTTAAAAGGATACTTTTTTCTTAACCATAGGAAGAAAAAAAAATGGCTAAAAGGACCAATGTGTTAACAAATGTATTTCTGGGAGGTATCATAGTGTGCATTTTAAAGAGTTACTTTTCTTTCTAGCTTTATTATTATGAAAATGTTTAAAGATACAAAAAAGACTGTACTACAATAAACAATTATATAGCCTCCACCTAGATTTGACACATGCTAATATTTTGCTGCATTTGTTTTCCCTCTCTCCTCCCTCTCTCCACAAACACACACCTTTTTTGCATGACATCATTTGCTGATAGACATTCTAATGCTTCACTCCTAAACATTACAGCATGCATATACTAAGAATGAGATGTTCTACAAATAACCACACCACCATTATTACACCTAAGGAAATGAACAACTTCATGATATATAATGCCCTATCCCTATTTCTTTCTGCCACTTGTCCTAAGAATAACTTCTATGACTTTTTATTTTGAAAGCATGTGGCTATTATATATCTTTTTGTGTGCACTCTCTCTTTGGAAAAACAACATATTTATTACTAATGTCTGACTAGCCTTTAAATTTTAAAATTCATCAGTTCAGTGGCACAGTGTGTGCAACCATCATCACTATGTATTTTGAAAAATTTTTCACCACACCAAACAAGAACTCCATGCATTCAGCAATAACACTTCATTCTCATTTTCCTAATACCTAGAAATTTTTAGTCTCATTTATGTATCTTATGATTTTTGCCTATTCTAGATATTTCTTTTTTATTTATTTTTCAGTAATAGGTGAAAACAGTATTTTATTTTATGTGGTGCTGAGGATAGAACTCAGCACCACATGCATGCTAAGCGAGCACTCTACTTCTGAGCTACAACTCCAGCCCTCTACACATTTCATTTAAGTGGAATCATAATATTTGTCCTTTTATGACTGGCTTTTTTCACTTGGTAGGACGTTTACAGCCTTCGCTCATGTTATAGCATATATGAAAACTTCTCTGCTTCCCCCTCATCCTTGAGATAGCAGTGGTGGTGCAGGAGATTGAACACAGGGCCTGGTACATGCAAAGCATGTGCCTTACCACTGAACAACACCCATTTTATTATTATGAATGAATATTATTTCATTGTATATGCTAAAATGAATCCATCATCTGTTGATACACTTTGGATTGTTTCTATCTTTTGGTTATTGTGAATCGTGATTATTTTTTGAGATACTGCCTGTTTCCACAGCACTTGCATCATTTTACATTCCTACCAGCAATACATTAGGTCTCCCTTAGTATGATGTTTCTCCACATCCTAACCAATGCTTGTTGTTGTTTTTTTCCTTTTTAAAAAAAAATTATAGCCATCCTAATGGTTCCCTGGTTCTGACAGTTTAGGCTGGGTGGGTTTAGTTGTTTGGTGTTTGTTGTTGTTGTTGTTTACTGTTTCTTAGGTGGGGGACTAAAGCTTAGAGTTGCATACTCCATAATTTTGCTGACACTACCTCACTTTCCTCTCTCTTTTTGATTTTGAGTCTTTCCTCTAATTTAATGTAAAACAATCATCCCACTTGTTTTTTCCATGCTACTGACTCTGAAAAGTTAAAAATACTAAGCTTATAGAAAATCCCACAATCCAAATTTGTCTGTTTGCTTTCTCATAATGTTATTTATCCTGTTCCTCTTTCCTCTAACTTTCTAAGAATATTCAAGTTAAACATTTTGGTAATACTTTAAGGGGATATTTTGTGGTTCACAGCTCATCATCATGTTAGGTTATCCTACTGTTTGTGAGTCCAAGTTTGAAGATTTAAGAATGTTGAATACTCCACTTCTCTATTGTAAATATTTATTTTTCACTAAAAGCACACCCTTCCTTTATATGCAATGTAGTTTCCTCGGGTCTATCTATAAGAAGCGTCATATTGAACATAATCTTGCCCCATACTGCTCTTGGGGGATCTTGGCCTGTGCTAAGCACCTCCAAAGCACTTCCAGTAGTACACTAGAACCCATGAGTGCACACGTTGCAAGTTGTGGGAAAAGAGAAATGCATGCCTTTGTGTTCTATTCTGCTTCAGTGCAAAGTATAATTTATCAGAGCTTTGGAGCCAGGATGCCTGGATCTGCTTGACAGATCTCAGCTCTGTTGCTTACTAGCTATATATTCTTGGATAGATTGTTAACTTTCTGTTTTAGTTTCTTCTTTGATACATTGGGTATGAATAATAGTACTTTTCTTCATAGGGTTATTGTGAGAGTTAAATGAGTTTAATATATGAAATATGCTTAGAATAATGCTGAACACATAGTATCATGTGTATATTAGATATTGTTACCAAAGAAGTGATGTTTGAGCTCAATGAGTTATAGGCTTATAGATTGCTTAATTTTTTCCTATTTAAAAAATTAATGTAAAAATTATCAACAACAAAAGGTACAGATCTTAACTGCACAATTTGAGAAATTTGGTTAAATGTATATACCCATTTAACAACCACTTACATCAAGATTAAAAACATTTCTGTGACTCTAGAAAGTTCTCTTGAACTCTGTCCTTTATCAGTCCCACCTCTTTCTATAGGCAAGAACAGTTCTTATTTCTATTATCATATACTAATATGGCTTGTTATATAACTTCACATAAAGGATCATGCAGAATGTAGGCATTTGAGTGTAGTCACTTTCATTTAGCATAATATTTGTGCAAACTCACATTCATTCTTCTTTTTTTTTAATTCTGAGTATTGTTCCATCACATGAATATGCAAAAATTTGTTTGATGTTTCAATCATTTCTAATTTGAGGTCACAATGCAGGGAATCAAGGTGGCTGAGTAGAGGAAGGCTGCATTCCTCATTGTTCCATGGCTAGGTGAGTCAAAGAGAGATTTAACTAAAATTCAATATCAGACAGTCAGAATGTCTTAGAGACTCAGAAATTTGGGTGCATTGAACAAAGAAGAAAGAGTATGTTAGAGCCAAGCCAGTTGCCACAGTGGTAGTGGTAAGCCATCACCACAGAGGGAAGGAGAACGCTTTCTATGAACAAAGAGAGATCCTCTGCACACTCTTCATAGACTTTGTGGACAAGAATTTTCATTTCTCATGGGTAAGTACCTAGGAGAGTTGCTGAGTCCCAGGGCAGATGTTTAAAGTTTGTTGTTGTTGTTGTTTCAATTAAGAACTACCAGACTGTTTTCAAAAGAGACAGTATCATTTCTAATCTATGAAGATGAGGGTTACAATGGCTTCCCAACTTCATCAACATTTGGTATTGTCAAGTTTTTTATTTTAGCCATTCTTCTGGGTGTGAAATGGAATTTCTCTGTAGTTTTAATCTACATTTCCCTAATGACAAAGGATTTTGAGCACCTCTGCTCAGTTTTCATGGAGTGTGCAAGTGAAGAGCCCATTATTCTGCTCTTTCTTCCTTCAGGTCCTTGCAGGAGGCTCTGGAAAGTTTACATCTAGCAGACCCAACAAATTTGCCAGTGGGTGGCAGTGCACCATTCAGGCTGAATTTATATTAGAACAGTATATTGTATATATTGGATATAACAAGCATCTGTAGTTGCCCAAGCATCTACAGATGGTAAAAACAGTGGCTTTCAGAACCCTTAGCTATGAAGTCTGCTATTATCACGATAACCTAGAATTCCTCTTCACAATCATTAAAGATCCTCTGGTTGATGTTTACAGTTTTCTTTCTAGAAGGATTTTAGCAGGCTCATTTTTATGTTATAATACAATCTTAAAAATTGTATAATATATTTACAGAAAATATAATAGTTTACATATATGTAAACTATATTACAAATATGTACATATATTTACACGTATGTAAACTAGATTACATATAGGGGGAAACCAATTCAGATCTCAGCAGATTTTTTAACCCAGACCTCAAACTAGGAGACCCTGGAACAACATATACCAAACTCTGAAAAGAAAATGGATGCTGGGCTGGGGTTATAGCTCAGTGGTTGAGCGCTTGCCTGGCATGTGTGAGGCACTGGGTTCGATCCTCAGCACCACATGTAAGCAATTAAATAAGTAAATAAGGTCCATCAATAACTAATAAAAACATTAAAATAAATAAATAAAAATAAAGATATTGTGTCCATCTACAACTAAAAAAATATTTTAAAAAAGAAAGTGGATGCCAATTAAGAATCTTATATCCAGCTAATTTAAGCTTCAGATTTGATGATAAAATAAAAACCTTCTGAGGTGGGGGGGCTGGGGTTGTGGCTTAGTAGTAGAGCGCTCACTTCGCACATGCAGAGCCCTGGGTTCGATCCTCAGAACCACATAAAAATAAATAAATAAAATAAAGGTATTGTGTCCAAAACAAATATTTAAAAAAAACCTTCCATGATAAACAAAAGTTAAAAGAATTTACAATGAGAAAGCTTGCACTATAGAACATTCTTGGCAAAATATTCCATGAGGAGGAAATGAACATCAGCAAAGGGAGGAACTACCCTAAAGGTAAAACCAATCAAAGGAGAAACCAAGTCAAAGTAAAAATCAAAAAATAAACCAAAATGATCAGGAATACAAACCATATTTCCAATAGTAGCCCTGAATGTTAACGGCCTAAACTCATCAATAAAAAGATACAGGTTGGCAGATTGGAATTTTAAAAAATACCCAACAATAAGCTGCCTTCCAGAGACTCATCTCATAGGAAAAGATGTCCACAGACTGAAGGTAAAAGGACGAGAAAAAACATATCACTCACATGGACTGTGTAAACAAGCAGGGATTTCCATCCTCATTTCAGATAAACTGGACTTCAAACCAAAGTTAGAATGAATAATGAAGGACATTTCATACTGCTTAAGGGAATTACACACACATAAATAAAACATAACAATTGTAATTATTTAGGCCCCAAACAATGGAGCATCTATATATATCAAACAAAACCTTCTCAATTTCAAGAATCAAACAGACCACAACACAACAATACTGGTGACTTTAACATACCTCTCTCACTACTGGATAGATCTGCCAATCAAAAACTAAACAAAGAAACTATAAACTCAATAATATGATCAATAATTTAGACTTAACAGACATCTATAGCATATTCCATCCATCAATGAGGGAGTACACTTTTTCATTGGCAACACATGGATCCTTCTCTAAAATAGACCATGTTATGCCACGAAGCAAGTTTTCACAAATACAAAAAAAAATAGAGATTCTACCCTGCATTGTATCAGACCATAATGGAATAAAATTAGAAACTAATGATAAAATAAAAAATAGAAGCTACTCAAACACCTGGAGATTAAATAATATGCTACTGAATGATGCATGGGTGATAGAATTCATCAGGGAGGAGATTAAAAAAACTCTTATTAAAGGTAAGTGAGAACTCTGATACAACATAGCAAAATCTTTAGGACACTATGAAGGCAGTGCTTACAGAAAACTTCATTGTATTGAGCTCATTCATTAAAAGAATAAAAAGTCAACAAATAAACAACCTGACATTACATTTCAAAGCTCTAAAAAAAAGAACACATCAACACCAAAAGTAGTAGAAAACAGGGTATAATTAAAACCAGGGCTGAAATTAATGAAATTGAAACAAAAGAAACAATTTAAAAATTGACAAAACAAAAAGCTTGTTCTTTAAAAAAATAAATAAAATTGATAAACGCTTAGCCACCCTAAGGAAAAGGAGAGAGAAAACTCAAATTGCTAAAATATGCAATGAAAAAAGAAATATCACAACAGGCACTACAGAAATACAGAAGATAATTAGAAACTATTTTGAAAATTTATACTCCAATAAAATAGAAAATCTCAAATACACTCACAAATTTCTAGAGGCATATGATCTGCCCAAACTGAATCAGGAGGACATACACAATTTAAACAGATCAATTTCAAGCAATGAAATAGAAGATACCATCAAAAGCCTACAAACCAAGAAAAGCCTGGATTCTTAACCGAGTTCTTCAAGACCTTCAAAGAAGAATTAATACTAATCTTCCTCAAATTATTCCATGAAATAGAAAAGGAGGGAATCCTTCCAAACTCATTCTATGAGGCTAGTATCACCCTGATACAAAAACCAAACAAAGACATACCAAGGAAAGAAAACTTCAGACCGATACCCCTGATGAACATAAGGGGAGAAAAACATAGATGCTAAAATTCTCAATAAAATTCTAGCAAATCGCATGCAAAAATATATTAAAAAGATTGTGCACCATGATCAAGTGGGGTTCATCCCAAGGATGCAAGGTTGGTTCAACATATGGAAATTAATAAACATAATTCATCATATCAATAGACTTAAAGACAAGAATCATATTATTATAGCAATACATGTAGAATTGCACAAACGGTGTGACTCTACATCTTGAGCAACCAGAGAAATGAAAAGTTGTGCTCCCTTTGTGCATAATGAATAAAAATGCATTCTGCTGTCATGTATAACTAATTAGAACAAATAAAAATATAATTATTTTATGTAATGTTTAATATTCAATAATTATAATAATTAAGTATTTATATAAAATATAATAATTACACAAAATATAATAAAATTATTAAAATTAAGTAAAACCCTGTCTTGGAAGGCTGCATTCTAGATTTGCAGTTTGGTGATTTCTGCAGCTTTTCTTGAAAAAGAAAAATTTTCAGAACTACATGACTGGGAAGGCCTTCCCACATCCTTCATTTGAGGAGGTCACTCTTCCTCCTGACACACCGTCACTGTCAAGCAGTGTTTATGATTCATTTGTTAGTGTGGCTTCCCAGAGCAAGTTAATTAGTAGTCCTCTCTTTCTCCAGGACCAGATGATATAAACCAAAGTACAGACACATTTCATAATGTGGGGGGTGGGGGGTGGGGGGGGTGGGGGGGGAGAGCACGCGAGCGCTGTCAAGCAATGAAAAGACATGGAGAAAACTCACATGCATATTACTAAGTGAAAGAAGCCAATGTGTAAAGACTACATGTTACATGATTCCAACAACAGGACACTCCTGAAAAGGCAAGTGTGGAGACAATAAAAAGATCAATAGAGGGGCTGGGGTTGTAGCTCAGTGGTAGAGCGCTTGTCTAGCATGTGCGAGACCCTGGGTTAGATCCTCTGCACCACATAAAAAAAATAAAATAAAGGTATTGTATCCAACTAAAACTAAAAAATAAAATATATTTTAAAAAAGATCAATAGGGTTAGAAAAGAGGGATACTTGCATAGATACAGCACAGAGGACTTCTAGAGCAGTGCAACTATTTTGTACTTCACTATAATGGTGAATACATGTCATCATACATTTGCCCAGATCCATGCATTATATAACACTAAGAGTGCACACGAATGTAAACTATAGACTCTGGGGGATACTGATGTATCCATGTAGTTTCATCAAGAACAACAACTGTGCCACTTTGGTAGGAGATGTTGGTAAGATGTGAGGCTTGGGGGGTGCAGGGGATATATGGGAAATCTCTGAATTTTCCACTCAGCTTTGCTATGAACCTCAAACTGACCTAAAAACAGCCTATTTAAAGAAGAAACTCAATAATTGAATGATCCTGTTGTCCTTGAGATAAAGTTTGAAGAACTTAACATGCTGATGAGCCCTATCCTGACCTTTTAAATTCACCTCTCACCATTGCTCCCCCAAACACACTGATTTTTTTTTTTTTTTTGGTCCTGGGGGTAATGCTCTTGTAGTGGCATCCCCTTTCTCCACAGAAAAGTCTTAACTGATGGCTGATTTTAGGACTGTCAGCAAAAGAGTCTCTACAAAAGAATTCAATGTAGATAAGCTTCCAATTTTCGTGTTGCCCTGTTTTATTTGGCCACTGGCCTGGAAGAAATCAGCACTCCAGGTGCTGGACACTCCCTTACTAGTTTCTCACAAACATGTATCCAGTATAGTACTTTGTAGAAATGTGCAAACAAGGCCTCTGTCCTTGAGCTGGGGCTTCACAGAGATATCTACATTCCTAAGATAAGAACAGTTACCAATTGGGCTCCATGGTAACAGCTGGCAGGGGGAGAATAGAAAGAGGAGAAGCAGCTCTCCCCTTCTCAGGTGTTGTTCTTGAAGGGTTAACTTGCCCAGAACAGTGAAAGAAAAAACTGCTTTACGTGAACTTCTGCAGACTGTGAACTTCTGAGCCCCTCGCCTTCCATGCTGGGTATAAAATTCTGAAACTACCTAAACTCTGGGTTCAAGGGATTGATTGATTACAGCAAAAGCTGTGCCCTCTGAGCCTGGCTGCAGCCAAATAAAACTGTTTCCTGTTTCAGTGCCTTGCCTCATCTGTCCCTACAACATTCTTCCTCATGGTACCCCTTCACCTGAGTAACTGGTGCCCTGGGAGATGTCACATTCTTTGGGAGACTCCTCTTATGGTAGCTTCTCTGTTTCTGCAGGGATAGACATCTCCCTTTGGGGTGTATCCCCCACCACCCCGCGTCTCTGTCTCTTTCACTTTTTCTCTCTTACAAAACAACACAAATGTTCTTTCTTTTCTTTTTTTGGTTCCAGAGATGGTGTTCTCCTCCCTGGTGTTGCGCTGTTTTTCCTTCTAGCCCACCTGATTTGCATTCGAATTGGTTTATCATCACATAAGAATGTTAGGGGAGATAGGGAATGGAATTGCAGACAGTATGATGTGTCAGGTTTAACATCTTTCTTCCTGGGATTGTTTCTATTCAGGTTCATTACTAGAAGGACACTTAAAAGGTAAAACCTAAAGAAAGAGGCTTAACTTGTGGTCAGCAAGAGTCATCAGGTACTGAGGAGGATTATAGTGAGGATATCTTTCTTGTTGCTAGAACAGTGTGTTGCACACCTCATTGTTGACCTTCCAATGTGGTTTTCTAGCACCTGTAGCCACAGATGTATCCATAGATCCTATTTCCAATAGCTCAAGCTCTTTCCTAGTTCCTCTGAACTCTCATCTCTGTAAGGGTTGTACAGGTAGCTCTGAAATCTCTAACCTCTACTTTTCTCCTTAACTACTATGTTGTATTAGTACAACTTTCTGTCATTATGACAAAGTAGCTGAGGTAAAAAAACTTATAAGGAGGAAAGGTTTACTTTAGCTCATTCAGAGGTTTTAGTTCATGGTTGTTTGGTTTTGTGGTGGCACAGTACATCACAGCAGAAAGTCATAGTGAAGGAAGTTGCTCCCATGATAGCAGCTAGGAAGAAGGCAAAGGGGTCCCAATATCATCTTCAGGGGCTCACCCCCAATGACCTAACGTCCTTCAATGAAGCCACTTTCTAAAGATATAACCACCTACCAATAGCACCATAGGCTAGGGGCCAAGATTTTAGCACATGGGTCACTGAGCAACATTCAACATCCAAACTATAGCACACTAGATCTCCAGTTGTAGGTGGCCAGTTCTCTTATTGCTATGTGAAATCACCTCAAAAGTAGCGGACATAATGTCAAAAATACCATCTTTTCCCCAACATAACTCCTGTTATCTGGGTTTCCCTTCCTTTTGTTAATGGCACAGTGGTTTCCACAGCCACTGGTAGTCAGTGTCCCTGTGGTAGGACGTGCCCACCTGTATTTCCTCTTATGCTCCAGCTATGACAGTCTACTTACTCTTCCCCAAATATACTCTTCTACTGTCTGATTTCTGTATCTCTCCCTCTCTCTCTACCTAGAATGCCTTCTCTCCACATGAACCTATATGGGGCAAAAGAGGCTCATAATTTGTATGCTATCTTAGACATGCCACAGAAAGAGAGCACCATAATTGAAACAAGACTTAGCAGCAGTCAAGGGGAGATTAACTGAGGTCTGACTCTTAAATTTGGAGAAAAGCCTTTTGGGAATAAAAGTACAAAAATAGAATTCTTTCCACTAACTTCCCAGGATGAAGTTTCTCAGATGGAGATTTTTTCACTGGTCAGTATTTTTTTGTTGTTGTTGTTGGAACTGGAGCAGGGGAATGAACCCAGGAGGCACTTAAGCATTGAGCCACATCTCCAGCTCTTTTTTATTTTTGAGACAAGGTCTCATTAAGTTGCTTAGGGCCTTGCTAAATTGCTGAGACTGACTTTTGACTTTTTTTTTTAAGAATTCTTTTTTAGTTGTAGATGGACACAATATCTTTATTTTGTTTATTTATTTTTTTATGTGGTGCTGAGGATCGAACCCAGTGCCTCACATATTTTAGGCAAGTGCTCTACCAATGAGCCATAACACCAGCCCTGACTTTTGACTTTTGAACTTGTGATCCTCTGCCTCAGCCTCTAGAGTTATTGGGATTACAGGTGTGTATGGCCATGCCCAGCTAACTGCTCAACCATTCTTTCTTTCTTTTTTAAATATTTTTTTTAGTTGTAAATGGACACAACACCTTTATTTACTTTTATGTGGTGATGAGGATCGAACCCAGCGCGTCACATGTCTGAGGAAAGCGCCGTATCACTGAGCTACAACCCCAGCCCCTAACTGCTCAATCTTAATAAGGAACAAAAAAAAATAAAATAAAAGCAAACATATTTGCCTACTAGATGTCCATATTCGTCTATTAAAACCTTTCCTAGTGATAAACATGACCTTCAGGAGGTTAATTTCCTTGGGGGTGGGAGTGGGAATGGTGACAATGAGACTAGGGAGACAGAAACTCAAGGAGTTGTGAGTGGTATTAGGGAGAGCTGTTTTTTCATAAAGGGGGTGGGGACAGAAGTTTTGTTATATTATTCTCTATTTTTTGTGTTCCTGAAATAGGCCTTATTTTAAAACACACACATAACCCTTCCCTCCACTGCTAATACAATTTGAAATATACAGCTGCAAGCATGTATTTTTCTCCTGCACTCATTTTCCTCAAAGCAAAGTGATAAAGGCTTTTCCTGTGTATATTTGGCATTCCCCAAGGCCAGTTGATGTGGGTGATTTTGAACCTAATCTTGACACAGCAGATGGCAGTGTAGGCCTAGTTTCCTATACGGTAATACCATATGGGCATGCTCACAGATGAAATTTATTTTAGTTGAAAATTTTGGGTTTTAAATGATTAACACAGAAAATATAAAATTATAGGAAATCATGACCCTTTTCCTGGGAATTTAGAGACACATTTCCTAATTGTGTTAAGCCCATTTAGAAAATGCTTCGCTAAGAAAGCAAAAACTAATTCTTAAGCGGAAATAGAACTCACCACCTCCAAAGAAAGAATGAGTAACAAGATTTGAGTGAGTTGTAAAAACTGATACTTGAAGTTTTACTTTTGCAAATAAATCCCCTTATATGGAATTCTTTAAGTATCCTCAGGTTTTGTTACCATGGGGTAAGATCATATTTTGACAAGACTTTTTAAAAAATCAGTTAAATTTAAATAGATTTCTATTTAAGAATTGCAGTATGACATGCTGCTAGTACACCTTTTTGCATCCCCCTGTCCACGCTTCCCAAATTAGTTTCAACCTGCTGCTTTCCTTGCACCACCAAGAGCTAGAAGAGAGGTACAGCAAGGTGGATAACAGTGTAGGCTCTGACTAAAGAGAACTGGATTCGAATTCCTGATTGGCTGCTAACATTATTTGCTGTGTAATCTGGAGGAAGCTCATTGGCCTCTATGAGTCTCAGTTTCTTCCCCTAAAAATGGGAGGCAATAACAGAACATGGCAATTAGGATTTCTGAAGGGCTAAATTTGAAAAGGTATTCACAGTATTCCTACTGACGCTTATTTTTGAGGATTGCCAGGCTCCAATCTAATTGCTATTCTCTCAAATGTATTCTCTTCCTGTGCCCTTCTGCACAGTGTGTTAAAATACTCATCACCTGGCAGCTTTCTTTCCCAACTTTTAGAACAATGTTTCTGCAATATGCTGCCCCTCATTAGGCTCTGATTTTTTTTCCTTTCCCTTTTCTCATTCCTCTCTTGCATTGAAAAATTCCACTTCTCTCTCATTTTTCTCTCTAGTGTTCATCTTCACCAACTCCTAATTCCCCCCCACCAAAAAAAAAATTAATGATAGATCTAATTATTCTTCCCTGCCTTCCTCCCTGCCTTCCAGGGACACAGCCATTTTCTCTTTGGGTCCACCTCGATCCCTTTCTGACCTTCCCTCTGGGAAAGGCTGGGGGGAGCGGAGAACTACTTGTTTCAGTGAGAAAGTTCACAGATGGCTTTTTATTTCGAAGTAGGAGATATCTGAAAATGGGCCACTTTTAGAAAAATACTTGAAGGTATTAAATCATAGGATTTCCAATCTGTTGGGGAGACTTATGGCAATTTAATTTTGTATTCTTTGAAGGAAACTATATAGATTTTAAAACTTCACTAATTTTTCTCAGCCACAAAATATATCACAGCAAGAATTACATAATTTTATTTCTGCAGACAATCATTGGATGAATATGAAAAAAATGTCAATCACGATATTCTTGAACACAGAACAAAACAACCAATTGGTTGACTATATTACTAGTAATATATTAAAATAAGCTCCCATTTATTATTTTGTATTTATTAGACATAGTGCTAACCACTTTAAAATCATTATCTCAATTTATTCTTTTTTTTTTTAATTGCAGTGCTAGAGATCAAACCCAGGACTTGACACATGCTAGGCAAATGCTCTACCATTGAGCTACACTCCAAACCCTCAATTTAATATTAAAAATATAAAAACCTAACTGTAGGGCTGGGCATGTAGCTCAGTGGTAGGGGGCTTGCCTAACACATGTGAGGCACTGGGTTTTATCCTCAGCACCACATAAAAATAAATAAATAAAGTAAAAGTATTGTGTCCATCTACAACTAAAAAAAAAAAGCCTCTAACTATAGATGTTAATATCATCTCTACCTTACGGATAATAAAACTAAGGCTTAGAGAAGTTAAGTAACCTGGTTTAGGTAAGACAGAAAGTCAGGGTAGAGTCAAATTAGTCAACCTTTCAAGTCAATTGCCAGTGTTACTACTCTATAGTATCTAGTCAGTACCAGGAAAATGTTTCTGGCAAAACTAGCCAGTTAGATGCTCAATCAAATCCACAGGCTCATCTTTTTTAAAAAATATTTTTATTAGTTATTGATGGACCTTTATTTGTTTATTTATTTATATGTGGTGCTGAGAATTGAACCCAATGCCTCACACATGCTAGGCAAGTGCTCTACCACTGAGCCCCAGCCCCAGCCCCAGGCTCATCTTTTGAAAGCTAGTTTTTAGTTGTCAAAGGGCTTATTCACACAAGAATTTATTAGGAACCTAACATATGAAAACCATCCTTAATTTCTCCTTTACCTTTTCTATCACCAAGAAATCCATGTGCAAATCCTATTGGCCTTTACCTCTTGAATGGGTTTCAAGTGGATCCTATTCTTTCCGTTTTCTCTCTCCCTACCACCCTATTCTAAGTTATCATCTTTGCTCCCTGCATGACTAAAACTGTTCTCTAAATATGCTATACTTTTCTAAGGTTATTTTTAAATTTTTTTTTTGTAGATAGATACAATGACTTTATTTATTTTTATGTGGTGCTGAGGATCGAACCCAGTGCCTCACATGTGCTAGGCAAGTGCTCTACCACTGAGTCACAACCCTAGCCCCAGTTTTCTAAGGTTATTATCTGTCCTTTTCATCCCCTTAGTAATTCCATGAGGGCAAAGACATATATTCAGGACAGAACAGCACCCGGCATATGGTGAAGCAAATATTTACTGGTCAAATGAATTTAGCACAGGATATATAAAGATGAAGGGAGCACATCTTTACCTTCATGGAATATATTATGTATTAGTGAAAATATATACATACGTGTGTGTGTGTGTGTTTGTGTGTGTGTGTGTGTGAGAGAGAGAGAGAGAGGAGAGAGAGAGAGAAAGAGAGAGAGAGAGAGAGAGAGATACTATACGAGAGGCACATACGTGGTAGTGCAGAAGGCAGGAGGAACAATTCTACTTTGTTGCGATGGGAAAGTCAGAGAATATAAAGATGAGTATATGATCCAAAAACATCTTTTAGGTTAAAGAAGAATTCACCCGGTGGACAGGGAGAAAGAGTGTTCCAGGTAAAAGAGGTGCTGGATAGCAGACTGGAGAGGGGAAGTGTAAGTATCTTGAGATGGTAAGAGCGATGGTGCACCAAGTGGATGGTAGTGGATGGAGACACAGAGATGGAAGGAGCCTTTTCAGGAGGTCATGAAGCATGCCTTGTGAAGCAGCACAAATTATTCTACCAATAATGGAATTGCCATAAAAACACTCGCAGTAGTTTTTGAGTTAAGTTTTTAAAGTTACTTTAAATATACTAGCACAAGATTCGTATTTTAGGGGAAAAAAAATAAGACTGGTGAAATGGGAAGGATGGGTTGTCAAAGTCTGAGCAAGGTGATTGGTTAAGATTCCATCATAGGACTTCCTTTTCTGCTTAAGATGGAGTAACAGGAATGGATTTACCCTCCCCCTGAAACAATAAAGAGATACATAAAACACAGATTTTTAAAACACTGGACATCAGGCAACAAAGGACAAAGAGATGCTGTGAAACGGAAAACACAGGAACAGCTGAGCCTGACGGCCGATGGAGAGAATTTCAAGACTGAAGTGCAGGTGTGTGTGGGGGGGGTGTTGGTCAGCTTTCCATCACTCTAACAAATACCTGAGACAACCAACGTAATAGAAAAGGTTTATTTTGACTCACAGTTTTGCAGGTTCCAGTCCACGATCGATCGGTTTTTAGGCTTCTGAATGGAGGCAGCACATGATGGCAGGTGTGCATCACATGGAAGACCTCCCACTAGGTCCCACCTTTTAAAAAGTTGGTCAGGGGCTGGGGTTGTGGCTCAGTGGGAGAGCACTCGCCTATAGCATGTGCGAGGCCCTGGGTTCGATCCTCAGCACCACATAAAAATAAAATAAGGGTATTGTGTCCAACTACAATTCAAAAATAAAATTTAAAAAAATTTTTTAAAAAGTTGTTCAGCTTTTCCTTGCCATAATCAAAATACCTGACAAAAACAACTTAGAAGAGGAAAAGTTTATTTTGGCATACGGCTTCAGAAGTCCAATCCATAGTTGGCTGACTCCATTGCTCTGGGCCTGAGGTAAGGCAGAACGTCATGGCGGAAGGGAACTATGGAGGAAAACTTCCCAGCTCATGGCAACCAGAAGTGGGGGGCAGGAAGAGAGAGTGAGAGTGAGAGAAAGAGGAGGAGGAGAGACAGAGAGGATTCAAAGGCAAGATATAGTCCCTAAGGGCACACCCCCAGTAACTGACTTCCTTCAGCCGCACCCCACCTGCCTACAGTTACCACCCAGTAGTCTATTAAAATTATTAATCTACTGATGAGGTTACAGCTCTCATAATCTAATCATCTTACCCGTGAACATTGCTGCATGGCCTAATACATGAGCCATTTGAGGAATGTTACATACCCAAACCATAATGTTCTGCCATTTCCCACTAGTACCATGGGCTAGGGGGCCTTTGGGGGATCATTTAAGATTCAAACTATCACAGCAGAGGAAACAGGTGGAATCCAGTAATCTCCCTGAATGAGAAGACAGAGCTGAGAGTCCTGGGAGATCAAGACAGTCAAGTGCATAGAACAGAGAATAGTAGCCAGTACTCATACAGGGCCAGGAACAGTACTTCTTCCCATCCAGATTGGAAAAACCCAGAATTCATGGCATTGTGTAGATTAATCAGGAACTTTCCCCCTCAGTGTTGAATAATAATTACCCCTAAATGCTGTTCCAGATTTGTCTTTAAAAATCATAAAAAGTAGATCTAAAAGGATCAAGCTATTTCCAAGTTACTTGACTTTATCCCAGAATACAGCTCAAGAAGATTTATAGGAATACAAAAATATCCACTCACCTCCATCTCTAAGCCTGTACAATCTCCTCAAGATTCAAGTTCCTGGGAAAGAATAGGGCTGACTGATCTGTGTCTTAGTCCATTTGTGCCACTATAATAAAATACCTCAGACTGAATAATTTTTTAAAGAAAAGAAATTAATGCCTCACTGTTCCAGAGACTGGAAAGTCCAAGATCAAGGTGCAAGCGGGTTTCAGTTGTCTGGTGAAGGCTGCTCTATGCTTCCAAGATGGAGCCCTATTGTCCCTCCTTCTGAAGGGGAGGCATACTGTGTCTTCACGTGGCAGAAGAAGGGAAAATAGCCAAGTGCTGTGTGAAGCTTCTTTTATAAGAGCCTTAACCCGATTCCTCATGTCTTAATCATCTGTTAAAGGTGTTAGGTGCCTGAAAGTGCACCTAAACCCTCAGGATTGAGACTCAATTCTCAAGACATTTCTCTTTGCTTCTGCCTGCTTTCTCTCCTAAGAATTAGTTGGTCACTGATGCGTTCAAACCACAGCATGTGAGATACATGGTCACAATCAGATTGCTTTCTGGTTATGTGACTTCAGTCACCCCCACTCATTCTTCAGTAAAGCTGGCTGGACCACGAGAGGAATTGTTCCAGGAAAATAATCCAGTGTGCTATTTTTCCTTTACCTTTCTTTCTGCAGTGAGTTACTTTATGCACATGCTATGTGACAGGTACTCTGTTAGAAGAAAGGGATACAATCAATAATAAGCAAAACCAGATACAAACTCTGCTCCCCTGGAGGGTAGGATCAACAGAGACTTAGATTGACACTGATTCTGCGCTTAATAACCATACAGTTGAAAATTACAGAAATGCTCTGATGGAAATGAATGCTTCCAAACAAGTGTATAACAAAGGACTCTGGTCTGACTTAGGGTTTTGGGGAAATACTTCCTGCAAAAGAGATGGGTCAACTGAGGTCATGGCAAACCAGGTAAATATCATGTGCAAAGGGCCTGTGACTGGAAAGAGTCTTGGTTATACCCTGAAAAGCAACTCATCCTGAAAATAGGGCTTCTCACTATCAGTATCCAAATTAACAAAAGCATAGGTTTGTGGATGACTTCCCTTGTCTCTGTGATATCAATATAACTTCAATGAATGGGAGAAAATTTAATGTGGGTTAGTGAGATCACCTACTTTTCTAAGAACACAAATTTATTGTTTTTTGTGTTTTTTTTTTTTTTTTGTAGTTCAGCACATACACACCTAGAGGTTGAATATAAATTCTGTAGTCAAAATTAAGTAAAATGTCGCTAAACTGTAGCTTTCTATGGGATAGTAATAAGAATCATGTTATGACTCACAGAAAAAAATAATTCAAAGAGAGTTTAAAAATTTTATTTTAAATGGGCAATTCTCTGTGGAGAATAATTACATAGAATTTGCATACACTGTAAGATCCAAGATAGATGTTTTCATATCTATGTGTGTACTCATTAATTAAATATGACACCTAAAAACTTGTCTACTAAATATAATTAGATGTTTATCATACACATAATAATTTCATTTCAGCTTTAAAAATTTTAACAACATATTATTAACAAAGATAAAACAGTCATAAAAATAAAGTTCAAAATTTATAGTTGTTTTTTAGAAGAATTTCTCTTACACAAACATCTATTTTACATAAAAGTAAGATGTATGCATTTGTAATATTTGTACAAAGGTTACATACTATGTTGGACTTATTAGTTAATCATAGAATTTGGGGAAAATTCCTTTGAAAAGCCATTCATCACTGTCTTTCAGTTTTAGAACACTACCATTATTCTGAAAAGTTCCTTCCAGAATTTATGTGATTTGCTTTTGGAGCAACAAATAACCTGAAGAAATGTATTTATGTATAAATGACTATAATATAGCAAGTTTATTGCTGAATAATCCGGTCAATCAATCTCAAAAATCCAATCTCAAAAATAAATGACATCTACTCCCAGTCTCAGGCCCAGAAAACAAATGATTTGCTTTTGGTCTTCATAGAGAAGAGTTTGACTTTGTTAAATTCAATTAGACAGGAACAAAGTATGGGAGAAATTTCATATGGCTGTGACTTTACATTAGTCCCGTACATAGTAGGTGATCAGTAAATGGATTCCCTAGTATATTCTATATATAAATGTCCGTTGAATGTATTGTAATTGCTTTTTAATATTTCCTTCCTTCTTGTGCCAGTATGCAAAATACTGCACCCTGAAGAGTTGCCAAGGGGAGAAAAAAATCCAATTCTATCCTTCTGGATGCTTTGTTCAATTCTTAGTGTTTCCATTATAAATAAAAATCTTTTATAATTATCACCTAGTCTACTCTCTCTTTCTATAGGTTGGAATACAATCAGCTTTTAAAATAGGAAAGCTGATATCACATTTGTATAAGCCCATTTAGGTTTAATAGTGTTTTAACAATGATCAACGTAATTTCATTTCCTCCTTGCAGGTCCTCATTTTTTATTTCTTGATAAATTTTCTAAATCTGAATGTGAGAATTTGGTGCCATTCTTTTTTTTTAATTGTTTACCTCCTCACAACGTTAAATAGTTCTTTTTCTAAGTACTTTTTTTTTTAGTTATAGATGAATACAATACCTTCATTTATTTACTTAAAATATTTATGTTTTTGTAGTTGTACACAATAACTTTTATTTATTTATTTATTTAATGTGGTGCTGAGGATCAAACCCAGGACCTTGCATGTGCGAGGTGAGCGCTCTACCACTGAGCCACAACCCCAGCCCAGCCTCTCATTTTTAAAAATTAATTAATTAATTAGTTAATTAATTAAGAGATTGTTCTCAGGGGGTGCTTACCACTAGCTACATTCCCAGCCCTTTTAAATTTTTGATTTATTTATTCATTTTTATTTTGAGACAGGGTCTTGCTAAGTTCCTTATGATCTCACTATGAGGCTTGCACTGAATTTGTGATCCTCTTACCCTTGCCTCGCAAATAGCTTAAATTACAGGTGTGTGTACCACCATGCCAGGTGATGCTATTTTCTTTTGGGGGTGGGTTCTGGGTATTGAACCCGGAGGAAATTGATTTTTTTAAATAATTTATTTTATTTTTTTAAATACACAACAGCAGAATGCATTACGATTCTTATTACACACATAGAGCGCAATTTTTCATATCTTTGTATGTATATATAAAGTATGTTCATGCCAATTCATGTCTTTATACATGTACTTTGTTTTTTGCATTACAATTCTTATTACACATATATATATCATAATTTTTCATATCTGTTTGTATATAAAGTACATTGACGCCCAATTCACATCTTCATACATGTACTTTGGATAATGATGTCCATCACATTCCACCATCCTTGTTAAACCCCTGCCCCCTCCCTTTCCCTCTCACCCCCTTCCCTATCTAGAATTCATCTATTCTTCCCATGCTCCCCCTCCCTACCCCACTATGAGTCAGCCTCCTTATATCAGAGAAAACATTCGGCATTTGTTTTTTGGGGATGGGCTAACTTCACTTAGCAATATCTCCTACAACACTGTCCATTTACCTGCAAATGCCATGATTTTATTCTCTTTAATTGCTGAGTAAAATTCCATTGTGTATATAAGCTACATTTTTTTAATCCGGAAATTGGATTCTTGAGATTGATTAGACTGCCAACTCAAGAGTAAACATTTTTATCATCTAGTCACTCATAAGTCATTTATCATGTTATACGTTTTTCAAAAGAGAAACAAATGTAAATTTTAAAATTATTGTGTGATTATGGTAAAGCACTAATTTCTAGAAGATGAGCTAATAAGGAACTTTCACAACACACATTCAGGAATTTTGCTTTCTGCATATTTTATGGATTTGGCTACATATGGAAATTTCAAAACTGTAAGACTATGAAATTGAGAGTTCTACTATCATTCCCCACTTTCTTTTCAGTGAATGTTATCTGACATGAATTAACCATATAAATAGGAAGACTATAAATTGAACCTGAAATATTCTCCATAGATTTAAAAGTGTTGGTAGGATGTATTTATCCAACACTCTACTTAAAGCAATCCTAATAATTTAAAAAGGGAATGATAATTTAACAATGAAATTTCTTCAGGGAAATGAGGCAAATTTTGTGCTCAAACCATATTTTTCTGATGTTAAACCAATCATATTTTTAAAGATAATTTTTAAATCTTACTTTGGTCATGGTGTATAATTTAGTTCATTAATATTTTGTTTATAAACAAAATTTTGAAACTAATACACACATTGTTTCTGATTCTTGTTTTGATGGGCATAAAGGTAATTGGCTTGCAATTTTTTTCTTTTTTTGCTGTACTTGGGATCAAACCCAGGGCCTCATGCATGCTAGGCAAGCACTCTGCCATTGAACTCACTGCTAACCCCCTTTGTTATCTTTATTTTGAAACAGGGTCTCACAAAGCCACCCAGGCTGGCTTCAAACTTGTTCTCCTGCTTTAGCCTCCTGAGTAGCTGGCATCAGAGGCCTGCACCACAGTGCCCAGCTTCCTGTATGTTCTTTAATCTTGTTTTGATATTGTGGTTCTATTAACTTATAAAAAGGACTTGGGACTTAGTCTTCCTTTTTTTTTTTTTTTAATTCTCTGGAAGAGTTTGTATAAGATCGGAATTCGTTGTTCATTGAAAATTTTAATATATTATCTTTATCTTACCTCTAACCTTCAAACTTAGGTATAGAGAAAGAGGCATATGGAGACTGACATTTCCAAAGCTGAATAATAAATCAGGATTAAAATAATTAGTGTTAACTCAGCCTTCCTACAGGATTCACAACATGCAACTAACAAGAGAGAAAGAGAAAGCAATTATGAATTGTGAGAATCTTCTCGAAGTCAAATGCTTCCTCAGTGAGCATTTATGCAGATAGGAAAGACAAAAATGAAAAGCTCTGAACTTCCATTGAGAGAAAGAGAATCCTTATTTAGAGAAGACAAATTGGAGCTGATTGCCTCCTTTCTCTAGGCATCACCAGCTCCTCCTTTGCCATCAGATAACACAGATTAATGCACCCTGTCATTCCATAGGATGTTGTGTTGCCATAGACACTTGCCCAGTTCTCAAATTCCCTTGGTTTCATACATTTTTGTCACAAAAGGAATGTTGATTGGGATTCAAAGAAATTCATGCAAAAAAAATGTATACATAAAGGAAAAACAAAATTAGAATATGCCTGAGTTTCTTCCCTTCCTAAACCCCTACCTCTTCTTTTCTTAGTTAATGGAAAGGGCCATTTGCTTAATGGTGTACATATACATCTCACTACTGTTTCTAAACTCATTCAATAATTCTTGAAATAAAACTCAACTGGTGAAGACTATATAAAAATTGTGACATTTTCTGTCATGAATTTATTTCTTATATAATTGCACCAATTTGGGGGGTTGAATTATTAATTATTTCACCTTGCCTTAGTGTTGTCTTTCATTGATTAGAACTAGTGTCCTTATACATTATTTTTATATCTTTCTAGTGATATAGACAAGATAAGTATCATTCCTATTTTCTAAATGTGAATAATATCAAACAGTCATGTATTTCCCCAATGAGACCAAGATCTAAGTTTTCTAATAGTAATCTAGTTAAATTTGCAATATATTGTGTATGTAAAAGGATATGAAAATTATTCTAGCAGGTTTGGGGTTTAGTTCCGTGGTGAATTGCTCGCCTAGCATGCGTGAAGCCCTTGGTTCAATAAATACAACTCCAATAAATACAACAAAATAATTGTAGAACTTGATTAGGACTATTTTGTTGATTCCTAGGCCTTGCCTAGGAGAAAAACCAGTTAGAAACTTGGAAATTAAAAGCATATTTATGCTACTTAATATTATTTTTCCCTCTTGGCCACAAAAGCTAAATGAGAAAACCAGAGTGAAATTGCCCATCTTTGTCATTGATGAGGTTGAATCTTTTTTTTTTTTTTTTCCTTTTGGTAAATGAGGATTGAACCCAGGGGTGCTACCAGCTTTCTATATCTATCTATCTATCTATCTATCTATATATATATATATATTTTTTTTTTTTTTAATTTTGAGAAAGGGTTTTACTAAATTGCTGAGATTGAGATTGGATTTGAATTTGCCATCCTCCTGCTTCAGCTTCTCAGGTCACTGGGATTATAGGGATGCATCACCACCTCAGCTCTTGAATCTACTTTATTTATTTAAAAAATATTTATTTTTTAGTTATAGGTGGACACATATTTGTATGTGGTGCTGGGGATGGAACCCAGTGCCTCATGCCTGGTAGGCGAGCACTCTACCTCTGAGCCACAGCCCCAACCCTTGAATCTACTTTAATATTGCACTATTACTTGAAACTTTTGCAGTAAGTTGGTCAGTTTAGAAACTACTTGTTATAGGCAATTTTGTTCCTTCAAAATTCATATGTTTAAGTCCTAACATTGAGTACACTGGAAAGTGACCTTATTTAGAGACAGACCTCTTCAGAGATTGTCACTGCCTAGGGGTGCTGGGTTCATTGTCTCCATTCAGCAAAGAATTGAAGAATAGGACACAATGGACACAATTAAGCAGCAGGTTTATTGCAAAAGGCACAGAGATGGATTTCTCTAAAGAGAAGGGGACATGGAGCTGGGAATTCAGTGGGGGAGTTTTTTTTATGGTACCTGAAATTTCCTTCTTTCCTTATCTCCTCCTGGTCCATGCTCTCCTCACTATTATTGATTGGTTCCCTGCTGGTAGCAGGCCCGCCCTGGCCCCTGGGGACTCAACCCCCAGTTCTTTGTTATGCATGTCAATGTGGCCAGCTCACAAGGCCATGACGCGGGCTTGCGGTTCCCTGTTTATCTGCCTGGAGCATATGTGTCTCTCGGGAACATCTTGACCTGTTCCAGCCTCCTGATAGGGGACGGTGACGTGATGGTAACCCAAGGACGCAGTTATTACTCTTCCCTCCTCACTTTTGAGTGATTTCCCGCAGCTGTTAAAAAGATATATAAGGGGAACAAATTTGGCAATAAAGCGCGCACACGCTCCTTCCTGGATGAAGAACCTTGGTGTCCTGTGTATTTTTAACCCCGCCGTCCCTCGCCGGACTCGGCTCCGTTAGCCGGACCGGCAGTTCCCCTCGTCCACAAGTCTGTTTTAGTTTTTCTATTGGGTCCCCTGCTTAGGAGAATAAGTACAGATGTGTCTGTCTCACTGGGTCCCCACTTGTGTCCTTTCATCAAGCAAGAAGTTGACCTCAGTGGAAGACCCTCTCCATGCTCCTTTGTTCTGGTCCTGACCCCGACCTCCTCAAGAGCCATCATGCCCTGGCTGCACCAGACCTTTCTACATCTCACTCAAGGTGATGAGGTCACGAAGTTAAAATGAGGTCACGAAGTGCACCCTAATCCAATTTGACTGCTGTCTTTATAAAAAGAGGACATTTAAACTCAAGAAAAGACACCAGGGATGAACATAGAGCAGGAAGGGCAAGTGTGAGAACATAGCAAGAAGATGACCATGTGCAAGACAAGGAGAGAGGCCTTGGGGGAACCAAATCTGTCAGCACCTTGATCTTGGATTTCCAGCTTCCAGAACTGTGAGAATGTTGGCAGCAGGTCCACCCTGGCCCCTGGAGCCCTACCTCCACTAGTTTGTTCTGCATGCCAGTGTGGCCAGCTCACAAGGCCATGGCGAACTTGCGGTTTTTCTGTTCCTGCTTGTCCGTCTGAGACATATGTATCCCACGGGAATGCCTTGACCTTTTCCGGTCTGATGGACTTCTTGTTAAGGGAGGTTTCGGTACCTGACAATAACAGATGTTGAAACTAAATTTCTCCCCCCTCCCTCCTGCTTTTGGGTAGTTTTCCACTTCTGCTGCTTGGGGTATAAAAAAAGGTGTGTTAACAATAAAGATTATTATTGACTCCTAGATGAAGAACCTTGGTGTCCTGTGTGTCTTTTAACCTCGCCGTCCCTCGCCGGACTCGGCTCCCTTGGCCGGACGCGGCATGAGAAAATACATTTTTGTTGTTTAAGCCATCCAGTCTTTGGTATTTTGTTCTGACTGCCCTTGCAAATGATTACCCTGCCCTGCAAACATTAGATTTGAGGAAGAGGAATGAACAGTCATCAATGAGAAGTATCCTTAAGCTCCTTCAGTTTCCTAAGTCACAATTGGGGCTTTCACAAAGGAGTCTTCCCATAAATTAGAAAAAAAAAAAAAAAAAAGATTGGCATCTAATTATAAATGCTCAAAGAATCACTTCATGGAAGGCACTCCCTGTTTTGGAAAAATTACTTCCGAGGAACTGCTCATTATCAAACACTTGATGGATCCACATTATGCAGAAGCATGGCAAGGATTCAGCACCATTTGTAAGTTAACAATGAGTCATAAACAGCCTGTATTCTCTTTCTGGGTCTTTTTCCAGAAGGAATTATTTAATTTGGAGTATATCTTTGTGTTCAAATAAATGTTTAATAAAATGTCTTTTTTTTTTTGAAACAGCAAATTTACGGAAAAAAGATATTTTAGGTGCTTTTTCATTTTTAATATTTTTTTGAGGTGAAATTCACATAACATAAAATTAACCAGTTTAAAGTGAACAATTCAACGGCTGTAATTACACTCACATTGCTGTATAACCACTATCTCTGTCTGGTTGCAAAACATTCCTATCACTCCCAAGTAAAATCCCCTGACCATTAAGTAGTTTCTCCCTGAAAGGAAAGTGAGAGAGCAAGAGAAGGGCGAGTGAGAAATGAAGGACGGACACCAGGCAGAGATCCACACAAAAGTTTATTTGTCAAAGCTGACAAATAAAGGCCATCTCTCTATAGAGGAGAGAGGCACCAAGATGTTCGGGTGTTCAGCTTTTGTGGGTGGGGGTTTGGAGGTGTAGCCGTGGCGCTGTGGGATGGGCTTGGGGTGCTTGCGACAGAGCCAGGCGGGTGGGAATAGCATGGGATTGGCTTAGGTCGATGGCACCGAGGGACTTTCCAGAGTCAAGGGGTTGTGTCCTTCTGGGATTGGTTTAGGGTTATTAGCTTAGGTCACTAATGGGGGAGGGGGGAATTCGGGTAAGAGGAAGTACAGGAAAGCGAAACTTAGGTCTTAGTCCATAGAAGGGTGGCTCCATTCCTCAGGGCTCTGGTGAGACTGAACACCACAGCGGGAGAGTGTGGTGGAGGGAAGCAGCTCACCTCATGGTGACCAAGAAGCACAGAGAGAGAAACCCCAATCTCCAGATACAAATATATACCCCAAGCCACGCCCCAATTCCCACCTCCAGCCACACCCTAAGGTTTCAGTGATTAGCTATTAGTTATAGCTTCACTGATTAGGCTATAACCGAATCATTTCTCCTCCAAACCTTGCATTGTCTCACACGTGAGCTTCCGAGGGACACCTCATATCCAAACCATACCACCATTACTGCCTTCCCCCAGCCTCTGGAACAATTGTTTTTTGTCTCTAAGGATTTACCTTGTTGGGTGTGTGGGAGACCTTGCCTTTGGCTTTATTTCCCCCATCAGGTTTCTCCCCGCTGAAGTTACATTTCCATCTCTCTGGAGAAGAACATCAAGTAATCCCTTACCCCTCCCCCTCCCCTCTGAAGGACGCCAAAGTCAAAAGTTTTCTCAACCAATGGCTGGCTCATTCCAGAGTCATCCTACCAATCAGCACTCGCCAAGTCTCCTAAGCAACCCTTCATAAGCTGAAGCTTATAGGCTCAGGCCGCTGCTCTCTTCCCCTCCTTCAGGCAGCCCCCCTATAAAACCTCTTGGTTGAATTTCCATCTTGGGTGAGTCACTTGCCTTTCATATCTATTCTGAATATTTCATGTAAGTGGAATCATACACTGTATTCTTTCTTTAACAAGGTTTTCGATATTCATTCAGATTATAACATATATCAGTGCTTCATTTATTTTTATAGACAGCTACTATTCCATTGTACGTGTATAATGTATTTTGCTTATTCCTTTATTTGTTAATGGATATTTGGGCTGTTTTCACCTCTTGGCTATTATGAATAGTGTTGCTTTCTTTGAACCTGTGCATTCATGTACCTGTTGCAATCCTTGTTTTCAGTTCTTTGGGGTGGGCATAAATTTAGGAGTGGAATTGCTGAGTCATATGGAAATCCTATGTTTAACTTTTCCACCAAACGGGTTTCAAGTGGTTTCATCACTTTACATTACTATCAACATTGCATGGTGATTCCCATTTCTCTACATCCTCTGCCACCAACACTTGTTACTTTCTCCTCCTCCTCCTCCTCCTCATCATCATCATCAATGCAAAATCATTTGGCCATACGTATATGGGTTTATTTCTGGACTCTTGTTTTTGTTCCTTTGTTTTGTCTACCTTCATGTTGGTATCACATTGTGTTGATTACTGTGTTTTGTAGTAAGTTTTGAAATTGGCAAGTGTGAGCACTACAACTTTTGTTCTTGATTTTAAAATCGTTTTGGATATTCGGGATCCCTTGAAATTCCCTTTGAAATTTTGGATGGATTTTTCTATTTCTTCACAAAACATTATCAAGATTTTCATAGAGATTGCATTGAGCCCCACCTGTAATCCAAGTGTCTTGGGAGGCTGAGGCAGGAGGATCAGGAGTTCAAAGCCATCCTGAGCAATTTAGGGAGTCCCAGTCTTAAAACATCAACAATAACAACCACCACTAAATAAACAAACAACCCCCTCCCAAACAGGCTGGGAATGTGGCTCAGGATTAAGCACCCCAGGGTTCAATCCCTGATCCCAAAAAAAAAAAAAAAAACCCAGAGAGAGAGAGAGATTGTATTGAATCTTGAATCTATAGATTGCTTACTATAGTGCCTACATCTTTGGATCCATATACATAAGATATATTCCCGTTTATTTAGGTATTCTTTAATTTCTTTTAATAATGTTTTGTAGTTTCAGTGAACAAGTCTTTACCACCTGGTGAAAATTTTTCCTTGGTATTTTATTCTTTCAGAATACATGATTGTAATATAATCATTTTCTAATTTTTTTTCCAAATTGTTCACTGATAAAGTATAAAAAACACGACCAACTTTTCCATGTTAACCTTGTACCATACAACTTTGCTCAATTGGTTTATTAGCTCTAGCATATGCTTTGGGATTTCCTGTAAATGAGATAATGTCATCTATGAATAGAGATAGCTTTTACTTCTTCCTTTCCAATTTGGATGTGTCTTATTTCCTTTTCTTATCTACTTTTTCTAGGTAGAACTTCATGTTTGAAGTTAAATAGCAGTGGCTTCCTTGACTTGTATTTTATTTAAGGAGAAAAGTTTTGTGTCTTTCACCGTGAAGTATAATGCTGGCTGTGGGTTTTTCATATATTCCTTTTATGAAGCTGTAGATTTTCTTTCCATACTTAGTTTTCTGAGTGTGTTCTTAATTTTCTTTTCGTTTTGAAAAAATGTTGGATTTTGTCGAATACTTTTTCTCTTTTGTGTTAATTGAAATGATAATGTTTATTTTCCTCTCTTTGTTCCTTTTACATGGTATAATGATTGATTTTTTTTTTTTTTTTTTTTTATGTTCGACTACCCTTGCATTCCTGGGATAAATCCATTTAGATATAGTGTACAATCCTTTTAATGTGTGTTGAATTCATCTTGCATCTATATTAACAAGGAATGTTGATCTATACTTTTCTATCCTTGTGTTGTTTTATCTGGCTTGGATATCAGAATAATTCTGGCTTTATGGAATGAGTTTGGGAGTATCCCTTACTCTTCTGTTTTTTGAAAGAGTTTGAAAATGATTGGTATTAGTTTTTCTTTAAATGTTTGATAGAATTCACCAGTGAAAGCTCTTTTGTTCTGGATTTTTTTTTTTTAAGAGGTTTTGATTACTGATTCAAACTATTTATTTATTTATTTATTTTTGGTACCAGGAATTGAACCCAGTGATGCTTAACCACTGAGCCACATCCCCAGTCCATTTAAAAATTTTTTGTTGTTGTTTTGAGACAGTCTCACTAAGTTGCTTAGAGCCTTGCTAAGTTCCAAAGCTGGTTTTAACTCAACCATCCTCCTGCCTCAGCCTTCCGAGCTGCTGGGATCATAGGCATGTGGCACTGCACCTGTCTGATTCAAACTCTTTACTGTTGATATTTTCCATTTCTTCCTAAGTCGGTTTTGGTAACATGTGTGTTTTTAGAAATTTATTCATTTCATCTAGATTATCTAATTTGTTGGTTAATAATTATTTGTATTATTATTTTAAAGTCATTATTTCTGAAAGGCCAGTAGCAAAGCTCCCACTTGCATTTCAGCTTTAGGTATTTTTGCATATTCTCTATTTCCTCAGTTTGGCTAAAGACTTATCAATTTTGTTAATCTTTTCAAAGAATTAACCTTTAGTTTGTTCTCTCCATTCAAAAACTCTGTTTTATTTACATCTGCTTTGATCTTTATTATTTCCTTCCTTCTACTTACTTTAAATTTAGTTTTATCTTCTTTTTTAAGCTTTTAAAGGTGTAAAGTTATGTAATTGATTTGAAGTCTTTTTTGTTTTCTTAATGTAGATGTACTGCTATAAATTTCCCTCTGGGTGCTGTCTTGGCTGCATCCCATAATTTTTGATATTTTGTGTTTTCATTTTCACTTGTCCAAAGTATTTTCTAATTTTCACTTTTATTCTTCTTTCCTATTACTTGTTTAAGGGTATATTGGTTTATTTCTATATATTTGTGAATTTTTGGTTTTTCTTTCTGTTATTGATTTCTAGGTTTATCCCATTGTGGTCAGAGAAGATACTTTTTGTTATTTTAATGTTTTTAGATTTATTGAGACTTATTTTGTGGTCTGACATATGATCCAGTCTGGAGAATGTGCCATATGCACTTGAGAAGTATATGTATTCTGGTGTTGTTGGGTGAAGTATTCTGTGTAGGTTTACCTGGTTGAACTGATTAAAAGTTGTTGTTTAGTAGGCCCATTGTCTAGGCGTCTCCAAGAATAGTTTCTGTCAGTTATTTTTTTTCCTTTTAATGGGCCATTTCTTTCTGTTTTTATGTATGCTTTGTGATTTGTTGTTGTTGTTGTTGCAGACTGACTCTCTGCCGTCCTTGTGATTTGTTGCTCTTGATTTCAAGAAGTATAGTTACTTGTTTGTTTAGTGATTTTTCTGAACTTCTTTTACAAAGACTGTATCCTTGTTGTACACCCACTGGAATCTTTGTTCCTTTGGCTTGTATTCATCTAGTGTTTTGAAAAAAATTTCCTAAAACAATAGAAATGTAAACAAATAAAGAAAGAAAGAAAAAATCAAAACAACAACGTCAAAAATTCTCACCCAGTCTTTGAAGATCGATCCCATAAGGAACTTCTTTAAACTTAGGCTGTTTAGATCTCTGTCTTAGTCTCTATTTCCCACTCTCATTTAGCTTTATAAGAACAATTAAAGTTTTAAACTTGGTGTCTCCTTGGATGTTTTCTGAACAAGTATCTTGCCCTGGCTTTCTGAATTCCCAGGGCACACAGGTACTTTTTTTTTGTGTGTGTGTAGTTGTAGATAGACAAAGTGCCTTTATTTTATTTGTTTATTTTTATGTGGTGCTGTGGGTCAAACCCAGTGCCTCATGCATGCTAGGCAAGTGCTCTGCCACTGAGCTACAACCCCAGCCCACACAGGTACTTTTGAATGCTCTGATTTCCCAAACAAACTCTCTTGCCACTTTTTACTCTAGGCTTTAGTTTATTACATGTCTCAACTGTCATCTTTTGCCCTGGCTCCCATGAATTTTTTCATTTTTCTTGTGATGTTTTACCTGGCTCAATGCCCACCACTTTTCCGCTTGATTGAGTTAGACAAAACAAAGATGAGCACCTTGCATCTGTCTTTCACATATCCAGACACATTAGAACAGACAAACGCAGTACTTTGCAAATAAGATCTGTAGGAGATCAACATTGCCCCTGCTGGGCAAAGTGGCGTCAGACGCTCACCTGTGCCTTTGTAATATAACCCCTTGCCCTGTTTAGGATAGAATGTTCCATGGAAGTGCCTTGTGTGTGTGTCTCCTTCTCTTACTGTGCCCTTGAGTGTGGCCTACCTAGATGTCAGTCAACCTGCTGACATGGACATCATGAAGATAGACTCAGCCCCTTGAAACCTGACCCCTTGCCTCATTTGAATAGCTTCTCCTCAATAAAAGGGGTCAGCGCATGCTCTCTCTCTCTCTTCCTGGGTCAGAGGAGCCGTCATACTGACTCCAAAGAAAGTGTCTCTTGTGTGGTTATTTTGTTCAACCCAGTCAGCCCAGTTTACCTGGAGTGACCCCTGAGTGCTTTAGTTGTGAATGAAACCCTGCAAAGATCCTCTCTGATCCCTCCAGAACCAAGTACCAGGGTACCATCGTGGGAATTTGGACTTCATCTTCAAGATGCACAATGACCCAGGGAGAGAGTGGGCCACGGGCAAATAAAAACACAGCAAGGCTGCATAGACTATATATGTAGTTAGTGTATAATATGTAGTTAGTCTACTAAACTACCATTGTTTAGTTGCGTTTTTCGCAATCCAGTATTTGCCTCATTGATGTAAACCTTTGTTTCCCAGAGTTCTGACAAAGTTGATTCTGAAAGTTTCTGTTTGCATGTTTACTTATTTATGTATTTATTTATTTATGATGTTTCTGTGGGCTGGCATTTGGAGCTGCCTACTCTGCCTCTTTGCTGGCATTGCTCCACAAAAAATATTTTTAACCTGAAAGCAAAGTCAAGTAATTGGCATCTAAGACTAAATTTCCCCAATGTTTGGGCCATTGTCTTATTCACTATCATTGTTCCTTCCTTCTTTTCTGAGTCTGTTGTGGAATCTTTCAGTCACCTGATTTTATATTGCAATTAATAACAATGATATTGCAATAATTGATAGCCTTTATGGGACTGAGTGCTTTTCATACCTTACCTCATTCAGTCTTTTTAACAATCCCACCACAAGGGTGCTGTTGTAGATCCTGTTCTGTCAGGATATCAACTGAGGCTCAGGGAGCTTGAGAGGTTGCCTAGAGCCAGCCAGGGGCAAATACAAGATTTAAATTGAAACCTGTCTGATAATAAACCTGTACCTTTACTTAAGGTTAGACTTGTTCCTTGGGCAACTGTCACTCATCCATCTTTACATCTTGTTAATTCTCCTTATGTAATATTTCTTTTATTGAAGTATTTGCCAGCTCCATTTCCACCCCTCTGGTTTCTGGGTCATGGGTAGGAGTAGACTTAAGACAGAACGAAGTACCTTCATCCCTTTGACTTGTCAATAAAACGTAATGTTTGATTGATATTTTTCTCTGCTTCCTTCTTCTCTTTTCTTTTCTCCACATTCTGGAAGATTATTCTTCCAACTGTTCAAATTAGGACAACTTTTTTTTTTTTTTAAAGGGGGACCGAGTAGCAATCTTCAGGTATAACTCTGGAAACATGAGGTTCTCAGTGTCTAGGAATTCCAGTCTAGCAACTTCTACTTTGGAAAATTATAAATAAAACATTTTAACTCAATATCTTTTTTATTCTAGTTCTCACCACACACAGCCACCTCGTTTATCCTCTCACCTCAGTGCCTCATTTTCTGTTGTCCCGGGCAAGTTTAACCTCCCCAGGGCAGGTGAGAAACATAACAGGATTGCTAGTGTTGTATTTTCTTGTCTTTCAAAATAGCTGACTTGGGATGCAGTTTCCAATTTGGGTTTAGCTGGAAGTCATAAGACAGGATGGCGGTGGTATTCATGTCAGAGGTGTGAGAAGTATTTTAGAACATTGCAGCTTACTGTATATCCCACAGCTGGGCTTTTATAAATACTTAAAGAAACTGAGTTGGGAGAATCACTGTATTTAAATTTATACCAAGTTACATTTTCTCTAGAGCTGTCTCTTAGAAATGGAAGCATTCATTCCTTCACCAGGAATGAATGCTGCAAGGTACTAGGGATTCAGGGGCAGACAAGAAAACTTTGGTGCCTGTTGGGCAGAGGTGACTGTCTAATAGGGCAGCCAACTGAACAAGCCATTCTAAGTAGTGTAGCATGATCCTCTGTAGTGGAAACACATATGATGAACCTCCTACTGTAATGTGGAAGAAGAAGGCATCTTGGTTACATCTAGATCAACCCCCCTACTTTTCAGGTGTGGAAACCAGGTGCAAAGAAGGGAGATGACTCACTCTTCATCAGTAACTAAACCAAGGGCTACAACTCTTGTTTCTCATTTTTTCAAAGCAACATTAAAAAAAGTCTCTGCTGTGCTTTCTTTCTGACATAGTTGGGAAAACCGATCCTTGCTTTCAATTCCTTTTTTACTCACACAGAAGTTAGTTAGATTATTCAAAAACCAGAGGAGATCACCAGTGCTTGTGTCGGCTAATTTCCATACAAGCTTCCTGTGGCACTCTTTGCTTGTTGATCTGTGGACATGACTCTCATCCAGGGCACACCCTAGGAATAAAATCTAGAGTCCTTGGAAGGTGCACACAGACTTCAAGCAGGCCCTGGGTGACTTCAACCCGATCCCTTTCTTCTCAAATCGTTCTTAAACCTGACACCTTCAAACTCAAACTCTCTCTAAGCCAAAACTGCCTTTAAATTGTAATAAATTTTATTGTTTAAATGTTGGTTATATGATAACATAAAGCAAACCATATTTTAATTTTCATCATGCATCGGATCCGACATGCATAGCCATTTGTAGTTCCCTGGATTTTTATTTCATGTGACATGACTAGGGCAAGCAAAGATAGAGCAAAACTTCATTTTGCAGTTGCCTAGGTTTCCCACCTTAACCTTTTGCTTTCCTCTTCTGATGCATTTTTCTGGAGCACACCATCCATTTCCATGGCTTCAACTGTTATCCTATATCCATGTCTTCAGGGGTGTGTGTGTGTGTGTGTGTGTGTATAACTAGGTATTGAATCCAGGGCCTCACATGTTAGTAAGTGCTTTACCATTAAACTACACCCCCAATCTCTTGAACTCCAACCTATTAAATAAGTACCAAGTAGATATTTCTGCCTCTATAATCCTGCATTAAAGCAAGATCAGCATGACGCCAAATAAACATTTTCTGTTATCCCTTTTTCTTTATCTTGGATTTCTTTCCCTAGTAGCTCCAAGATCTCCAGGGCTGGTTCTGAGGGCTCTGACTTCATGTGTGGAATTTGGGTATGCCTCTAGCATGCTAGTTACTCCATAGGTTTTTTTTGCTCCTGTGAGAGTTGAAAAGATACACTGAATGGCCCCACATACCTGCTCTTTATTATATTCTTCCTCATACAACACACGCCAAAGACAGTGCCTGGTATGCCTATCTGTAGTTAGCAGAGAGGTGGCCTGGGCTGAGCTGCCTGATCAGGAGGCTTTCATTGCTACTGAAAACCCCAACCCAGGTCTCAGTGACTCCTCAAGTAGGGACTTTGCTTCCCACTGAGTTACACTTGGGGAAAAAATGCTATGACTTCCAGTACTATGTTGAAAAAAAGTGATGAAAGTAGGTATCCCCCCATTCTGTTTCTTATTGTGCCATTGGGCCCAAGTAAGTCTAACCACCTTCTAACTTAACCTCAGGCTGCCACAAAAATTTCAATGATTTTAAACTTGAAAGTAGCGGGGACCTTAGTTTCAGTCTGAGGAGGGTTTTCTGGTTGTAAGCAATAAAATCAACTTATTGTGTCCAATCTAAGTAAAACACACACATACACACACACACACACACACCAAAACAAAACTAGAATTTAATGGAAAGATATGAGGTAGTTCAAAGGCTAAGAATCTAGATAGGCCCTGGAATCTAGGCATCAGGAACTAAGAACATCCGGGAGCACTATTGGAATGATTACATTTGAACATTTGTTGTGGCTGTTGTACTTGTGTTTTATAGTAGGTGGTTCAGATTCTAAGGAGAGAACATCTGACTGGTCTTGCTTACTGCACATAAGCATTTCTGGGCTAGACATAGCTGTGATTCACAGTCTACTCAGATGCTTTCATTGGGTTCTGTGTATTCAAAGGACAATCAGGGTGCCTTCACCTAACAGCAAGAATGCTCACCAGGCAACAACAGCAGATGTCTGTTTGTTCCCTTAGTCAGTTTGGACTGCTATAACAAAGTATTGTAGACTGGATAGCTGATAAGCAATAGGAATTTATTTTGCACACATCTGAAAGCTGGAAGTCTAAGATCAGGGTGCCAAGATGGTTGAGTTCTGTAGAGGGTCCTCTTCTGGGTTGAAGGCTCTCACATGGTTGCTAAAGAGCTAGCTAATTCTCTGAACTTTTCTTAAAATGGCACTAATCATATTCATGAGGGCTTCATCCTTATGACTTAATTAATTTCCCAAGGCGTTCCCCCCAAATACTATCACCTTGGAGGTTAGGATTTCAATGTATAAATTTTGAGAAGACATAAACATTCAGTCTACAACAGTTCCTTTCTACCCAGGAAGATGCAAGTACAAATAGATGATCAGGCTGAGGAGTTTGGGATAATTTCTTCTTTGTTCTGGAGGCCAATATGTCAGGAGAGGGTTGGTCAGAATCCATCTGCCTCCAAAGCTGATGACCAAGGCTTGTTCACAATACCTGTTCCATTATATTCTTCTGGATTTGGACTTTATAAACTTGGTCTTTTATTTATTACAGGCCTGAAATGTATAACCAAAATGTCAAAATGTATTTCCGGGTTATAACATCCTTCAAAGTTGCAGGCAAGTTTTTTTTTTTTTTTCCCCAGAGCAAAGTACTAAAATGTCAAGGAGAAAATCACCTAAACTTAGTAATGCCCAAGAAATTGTTATGTGCATTGAAATTGTTAGAGAAAGCACTGAAGCAATGCAATTTTAAATCAGATGCAAAAGCAAAATGGAAATTATAAATATAGAAAGTAGAATCTAGTAATTATAATTCCATAGTCTCCCAATCAGTTGCTTGCTTATTCATTTATTCATTCCTTAAATATTTATCAAGTGCCTACTTTGCACCATACACTATGCTAGCTGCTGGGGATAGATACCTGGAGAGAGATACAGTTTTGGCTTCTCTTTCTCCCACTTTTTAACTCATATTCACATTTCCTTTAATTTTGTTTCTTTCTCTTTTAAGCTAAGTGGGAGAAAACCTTCCAAACACTGGATATAGGTCTCCTACCCTCAATTTATAATAAATAATGATTTCAAGGAAATTACAGTGAGATTCTCCATCAAATGGCTTTTTGCCAATTCTTGAAAGTCATATTTGTGCTTAGGAGTTTTTCTTCTTTAATTATATCAAGTTATCTCTTAAGTGCTCCACGTGGTTCAAAAAGAGGTGTCAGGAAGCTTTTGGAGCTATGTGAAGCAGCTTTCGTAGCAAGTAAAATGGGAAATTTGTGGACCTCCTCTCTTGGCCCCTGGCTGACTTGCCCAGCAGGTGACTGGTGGCTAGAGGAGCACAAATGAGTAAAGACTTCTTTATTAAGCACCAAGAACAGAGATTCTCTCTGCCATGATCACTGTAACTGTCCCCAGCACCAAGCAATGTGGCAGAAATAGAGTTAGAGAGTGCTCAGTAAGTTGGCATGCCATAAATGAATAAATATTTAAATCATCCTTTGAATAAGAGAAGAGAAAATGTAATCTCTCTGGATTTATAGTCAGATGATTTTTTTTTTTTTTTACAACTCCTTTGTTGAATTGGTTGATCCTGAATAGCATTTGATATACATAAATCTCAAGGTTCAACAAAAGCAGACAAAGAATTAGAGTTCTCAGAGAATTTCGATTCTGGGAAGTAATCCTAAATTGCTTCCATGGTTACATTTGAAATAAACATCAGTGCCTATTTAGCCAATGTTCTGATTTAATTACAAATTCTTCTTGATTATGAGCTAAATTTTGACTTACAAAAGACTCTTTGAATTCCAGCTGTGCATGCTTGGAAGTTATTATTTTTGGACAAAATTTTTAGTATTTCAGGCATTTTACTAATTAAGAAAGTTTTCTACATCAAGTTAGCTACGGGTGGTTTTCCTATGTCCGTGATGGCAAATGGATTTTATCTCACTTGTCAATTTTATTTGATTGGTTTTCTTGGAGTACCAGATTAAGAAGTAGCCTGAGGTCAAAGCTGGACTCCATAGGGAAGGTTACCATTCATGACAGCTCATGAGTGATTGATACATATCCTTCAAATTTTTCATCTTTTTCCCACAAACTATAATGTAAGATTGGAAGTACTTCTTCTGTGAGCAGAGACTAAATGCAGCCAAGACCTGAAAATCAAGGAAGGAATTAGCAGACACATCAACATAGTTCCATCTTAAATAAGAGTCATTTGTTAACTTGACAGAGAATGGCCTGAAATGAAATTGTTGAGGGAGTCTGGTTCCTTGTTAGAAAGAAGAAGACCTAAATCAACACAAAGGTTTGAAGTTCAAGTCACTGATGAGTTTGCTGAACCTGGAAATAAGGTTAATAAAACTGGGAAGTAAAGTAGCCTGGAAATTGGTGTCAAATGAGCACAGTTCAGCAGTTAGTCATCAGCCGAGGGCCTTTGGATAATTCAGCTCTTCTCTCTGGGACTGTTTCCTCATGTCTAAAATAATGGATACCAAAACCTGCTCTCTGGTTGATAACAAGTATACATAAACAGGATCTGATGCAGAGAGTAACTAAAATGATAGCCATTTTCCCCACAGAAGTATAAATTGCGAGATTTCTTTGAACATTATCCTTTCAAACAGTTTATATTGTGAACATGTTTGAAGATCAACGAATGTCAGCTATTGCTGACTTGACATATAGTTAAATGAAATGACAGAATTCCTATGCAATATTTGGCATGCTTTTTTATCTGGCAATTCCATGTAAGAGGTAATCTGGAATTAAGATCAATTACAAGTGAGTTCTGACTCTACTAATTTGTAGTATTTTTATCTTTCAGACTCAGTAGGTACATGCTATTGATACTTGCACTGCCCAGTTCAAATCAACTTCACCACCTCTTTAGCTGCCATTGTAGTACAGCATACAGATTGGAAGAAATTTTAGAACAGATGTAAAATATGGAAAATAGGCAATCTCTGGGTTCAGGGAAAGATGGTGTTTTTAGCACTCTTACACATGACTCTTGTAATTTTTTTTTTTTTTTTTAATATTTATTTTTTTAGTTTTCGGCGGACTCAACATCTTTGTCTGTATGTGGTGCTGAGGATCTAACCCGGGCCTCACGCATGCCAGATGAGGGTGCTACAGCTTGAGCCACATCCCCAGCCCCTGACTCTTGTAATTTTGGCTGCTCTTAAAGACAGATCTCTCTAAGTGGGAATTGCTTTCTAAATCCAATTTATGCTTAGACTTACCTCCAGAGGAGTCCTAGCAAGGAGAACCAGGCAAACATTGTTTATTGAATGGAACTGTTCTTAAGATCCCTTTAGAAATTTCAAAGATGAAAATTCATGTAGGCAAAGATCATTATCAAAATGGCATGTCTCTAAAGAGAGTTTATCTTCATTTACTTGGAGGTAGGAGTCTAAATATCTGTCTCTGACTCCACATGGGTGGCAGGTGAAATTTGTGCCATGTGCCCATGTTTTTTAAATATAAAAAATTTCCAGCTGGGACAAAAGGGATAAGAACTGCTTTATTTAAAAAAAAACAAAACAACAACAACAAAAAAAAAACATTTGGATACAGGGAGAGCTAAAAGAATGGGACAGTCATGTTTTTGAATTATTCAGAAAACCTAAAAGGATTTGTTTTGGAGACAGTGAAAAGAAACATACACACACACACACACACACACACACACACACACAGACTGCTGATTGCTAAAAGCAGCTGTGGTGTTCATACACCCGAGAAAAAGAAAGTTGAAAAGTGGCACTTAAAAAATTTAAGAATTGTTTCTAGCATTTTCAGGCTTAGGAGACCGTGGAGTTCTGTGGTTATAAAATTGAAGGTTGGGCTGGGGATGTGGCTCAAGAGGTAACGCGCTCTCCTGGCAATGAGTGGGGCGCTGGGTTCGATCCTTAGCACCACAAAAAATAAAATAAAGATGTTGTGTCCACTGAAAATTGAAAAATAAATATTAAAAAATTCTCTCTCTCTCTCTCTTTAAAAAGAAAATTGAAGGTAAAACAGAGTTGTGTGCAAGCCAAAGCAATCTAGGAATATTTCTAGAAACCTAAGAATATGGATTTTATTTTATTATTATTATTATTATTATTATTATTATTATTATTATTATTTTTAAAGATAGAGAGAGAGGGAGAGAAAGAGAGAGAATTTTAATATTTATTTATTTATTTTTTTTAGTTTTTGGCGGACACAACATCTTTGTTTGTATGTGGTGCTGAGGATCGAACCGGGGCCGCACGCATGCCAGGCGAGCGCGCTACTGCTTGAGCCACATCCCCAGCCCCATTATTTTTAATTTTAATATCTTTATTTTATTTATTTATGTGGTTCTGAGGATCAAACCCAGTGCCCCAAGCATGCAAGGCAAGTGCTCTACCACTGAGCCACAACCCCAACTCTATTATTTTTAAACTATGTAAATTCACCTTTACTCCTCTTATATGTGTAGTACATTGCATAACTTTTTACAAGTAGTTCTTCCCTTCATGAACCACACTTTAATACACAAAGTGCTTTGGTAGTGGTACATATTCTTTAGCATTCATGATTCATGTTGATTCTTTTACAAATGAAATTAATGTTTAAGTTAATAATATTTCATCTGTTCTGTTTACACAATAAAACCCCTTTTCCCCCTCTCTGGTACCTCGTTGAAATGGTACAAGAATGTTTTTTGATGATTTCTATCTTTTTGTTTGTAGCTCAATGGTAGAGTGCTTGTTTCACATATGCAAGGCTGGGAGTTTATCCCCAGAATTGAAAACAATTTTTTCAATTTAGTTAGATAGATTAATTTAAAAATGTCCATATCACAATTCAAAAGAAAAGATAAATGTGAGAGTTGCGGGGGGGAGCATTTCTTCTACATGTGTTGCAAAGGATTATGTAATCAAGAGACATTAGGAAACTAGAATGAGAGCTGAAGTTGTAGTTCAGTGGTCAGGTGCTTGTATAGCATGTCTGAGGCCCTGGATTTGATCCTCAGCACCTCACGAAGATAAACAAATAAAATAAAGGTATTGTGTTCATCTACACCTAAAAAAATATATTTAAAAAAAGAAACTGGAATGCTGGATTCATATTCTTGACATATGCTGATGATTGCTCAACTCTAAAAATTTGCTAAAAAATTACTGAATTGTATACTTGTAGTGTTGAATTTATGGTATGTAATGCTTATTTTAATAAAACTGTGCAAGAAATCTTTAATATATAAAGAACTCCTACTAAATGACTAGGGGGGAAAAGCAACTTAATAGCAAAATGGGAAAGAGATGTTGAGTAGAAAGTTCATGGGAAAATAAGCATGGGTATCTAGTACACGTACAAAAAGTTCAGCTTCACCAGTAGTTAGGAAACTGATTTTTTTTTTTTTTTTTTTTTTTTGGTACTAGGGATTGAATCCAGGGACGCTTAGTCACTGAGCAACATCCTCAGACCCCTTTTTTTTTTTTTGAAACAGAGCCTCATTAAGTTGCTTAGGCCCTCCATAAGTTGCTGAAGCTGGCCTTGAACTTGCAATCCTGCCTCAGCCTCCTACCCACTGGGATTACAGGCATTTGCCACTGTGCCTGGCAGGAAGCTGCATTCTTAAAACAGCAATGGAATGCACTTTTTATCTATCGTTTGGTAACGTTTTTATTCAAGTTGTATAAATCATTTGAATCGGTAGTACATTAAAGTGTTCAAAGATAAAGAGGAAGACATGTGTAAAATTGAAACATGAAAAGTTTCCTTTTTACCTTTGTCCCAGATCTCTCTTTATTTTCCCCCACAATACAACCAATGTTATCCATATCTTATGTAATTTTCCAGAGACACTTAATGAACATAGAGGAAAATGTGTATATTTTCCATCTCCATTTTATGCACAAATGGTCTGGCACTGTATAAACTACCTTGCCTACATCTTTATTCCTCTACCTTCAAGAGCTTCCCCTGTGGGTTCAATGGAGAGCTGGCTCATTATTTTTTAAAGGCAGTATAGCATTTAACTGCACAGATGTACCATAATCTTTTAAAATGTTTCCCTATTGGTAGAACTATTTTTAAGTATTGTTCTATTAGCACTATAGAGTACACTCATGATTTCATACGTGTATATCTGTGGAGTAGGTTTCTGAATGTAATTTTGACAATTGTGGCAAAATGTTTAAAAAGTTTGTTCAGTGCATCAGTAAATGTCTAGAGAAACGGATGTCACATGTGCTGTTTCAGGAGGTACAATCTTTGCTGTGTATCAAATTAGAAATGTATATGCCCTCTGATATAGAAATTTTACTTCTAGGACTCTTTCCCACAAGAAATAGTTATATATGAACACAAAGTTCTATATTCTAGCATTGTTTGAAATAGTAAAACACCGAAGGCAACCTAAATAAACAGCAATCTTAGTAAACAAACTATGGTATACCCATACTATCAAGTATTTCAAAGAAGTAAAAAGAAGGTGGTGGATCTTTGTGAATTGATATAGGACGGCAACCCTTTGAAGTGTGTGTGTGTATACACACACACACACACACACACACACACACATATATATATGTAATGGTATGTAATAAATATATATATATAGTTGTAGATGGACACAATGACTTTATTTTGTTTATTTATTTATTTTTATGTGGTGTTAAGGATCAAACACGTGAAAGGCAAGCGTTCTAACGCTGAGCCACAACCCCAGCTCCTGAAATGTGTTATTAAGAAAAACATGTTACAAATGTGGTATAAGATGGTTAGATAGAGAGATATTTAAATATTGCATAGTTTTTTAAAAATATAGTTTTTTTAAAATATAGTTGTAGTTGGACACAATACCTTTTATTTATTTATCTATCTATCTATTTATTTATCTATATGTGGTGCTAAGGATCAAAGCCAGAGCCTCTGCGAGCACTCTACCACTGAGCCAGAACCCCAGCTCCTAAATATCACACAGCTTTGCTTCTCTCTTCTTTATTTCCTTCCTTTAGAAAAAGGTCTGGGTGCATACCTGCTAACATTTAGCAGTGGTAGTTACCTAAGGAGAGAAGAAAAAGGGCTGAAGAAAAATAAAAGTGGGATTTCTATTTCTTATTATACTTTTTATTCATGGTTACTTTTGACAATGAGCATATATTCACATTTAAATTCTTTAATTTAAAAAGTGACATTTGTAAGTAGCAATAAAATTTCTAAAGAAAGCTATGATAGTTGATTCTTGCCAAGGCTTTTTCCTTTCTTCCCCCATCCTGTTTTTTGTTAATCATAAGAATTTCCAAGTATATATAAAGTGTGGGAAATAATGTAACAGACACCCGTGTACCCACCATCCAAATTTAACAGATGTTAACATTTTGCCAAATTTGCTTCAGAGTCTTCTCTTAAAAAAGGAAGAAAATGTTGCTGATAAAGTTAAAACTTTATACCCTACACCTGCAAGGTGACAATTTTATTGAAGTTGTGTATCATTTACAATTTTTTTTTAGATCATAAAAAATAAGGTGTCCTTAGATGATTTGAAAGAAAAAAATCTCAGGCTCAGTTTTCCAACATTTTGAAGAAAACTCTTTAGAATAGGGATTAGAATTGCCTCTTCCTATTTTCTGAACTACTTGAAGGATTTGCCATTTCCCATTTATTTCCTCCCCTTTATACCTTCACCTCATTCCTGTCTCCATGAAGAAGCATCTTCCCTGGGCTCCTTGCTTCCATCTTCTGTCCATTTGACAACCAGACTATCTTCCCAGACCAGGGTTTCTGAACTTCATCACGACTCTCATTTGGGGGTGGGAGAGGATTCTTTGTCTCGAGGAGCAGTCCCGTTCATTTTATGGTGTTTTGCAGCATTCCTGGCCTCTAGTTGCCAAATACCAATGTCATCCTCCCAAGTTGTGATAATCTGTTTCTAGATGTGGCCACATGTTCTCTGGGGGGCAGAGTTGCCCCTGGTTGAGAATCATTGTCCTAACAGACTTTTGGTGGGTACAGTTGTTGTTGGGGATTCAGCCCAGGGTATGCTAAGCATGCACTCTACCACTGAGCTACACCCCCAGGTCTAAACTGAGACTGTTGATACCACTGCTATGCTCACAGGCCTTCCGTAGTTCCTGTTGCTCATCACACCATGTTCAGATGTTCCCTACCCTCCTTTATCTGATTTTGAGGTCATCTCATCTGCTCCCTCTTCCTACTCATTTTTTACTTCTTCCTATCAGTCAATCAGACTTCCCTCCCTCAATCCTTTTGCATTAGGCTTCTTACCTTTCAGTTCTTGTGCATTTATTCTCTGTCTTAGGGTGTGTTATCTTTTACTTTCTGCTTATCCAACTTCCTTTAGCCATTCAGGGTCAGGCTCACATCATATTTCTTCATATAATGTGTCCTGATTTATTTCCCCTTAGCTGTGTATTCCTTACTGGGAGAAGTGAAATTTGGTGGTTCAATAAATGAGTCAAACACTTGTGGCATAGCCCTGACAATCCTCTACACCATCTGTGAGACACAAGCAAGTAGTTTGGCTTCTGTGTGCTTTTATTTGATAAGATAATGGGGATAATCCCTGTTTTGCAGAGTGGTAGGGAGAATTAAATTACATTTGGTAGACTTCACTTAGCACCTGAGTATATATTGCTATTTTAGGCCTTTCAAGTTGTTTCATGTACATTGAATTGTTCAAACAGAATGAAGTTACTAAAGAAGGGGATTGTGTGTTAAACATCTCCTCTCTTTTCCAATGACAGATCCTTTGTAGATACCTAATAGGTATCATTGACTATAAGGGGAAAAAATGCTTCTGTACACACTTGCTAACTACTCTATTGCTACTGTATTTATAGCCTTGTGGTCCTCATTCTTCCAGCCCTTCCAAATAAATTTCAGCAGGATTAGGCCTTGCATGTTGATTATATTCAAAATGGTGTACAATGTCAGCTGGTCACTGCTCTGTTGAAATGGCTGAAATGATGAATTGGCCCAATAATCAGTGAGGATTATTCATTTCATAGTGCTTTTGGAAATACAGATGGAAGTTATGGCACAAGATACTGAAAACATGTTTTCCATGGAGGGAAAAGAAATTAGAATTCTGGGAGAAAGAGATGGGTGACAGGCCACTCATTCTCTGGGGACTAAAAGAATGCCACAGAGCAGAGAGTTGGCTCTATGGGGTCTTCTCTGCCTTCTCTAGACTGTCTATGTAAATGACGATGGAAAAGCTCGGTAAACTCAACAAGCCAAAACAACTGTTTACCTGTCCGAGATTTTATTAGCAAGACCATAGCGGCCAGTTGAAGAAGAGAAGGGGGGAGAGAGAGAGAGAAGAGAGAGGGGGAGAGAGAGAGGAGAGGGGGAAGAGAGAGAGAGGAGGGGTGGGAGAGAGACAGGAGGGGGGAGAGAGAGGAGAGAGAGTAAGAGTAAGAGAGAGCAAGAGTAAGAGAGCGAACACGAACAGGGTATTGATATTTATGGGCTTAACACAGGATGAGGAGGAGCAAGGCAAGTGGGCTGTTACTTCTTCATTGGCTGAGAGTTCGTGCCACTTCAGGGATTGGAGGTGTGCCATTCAAAGTTCGCGCCATTCACAGGGATTGGAGGTGACAGTTTGCGTGCCATTCAGTGCGTCATGTACCTGAGCTCCGGGCGCCATCTTTCCTGAGCTCCCGGAAGAGAAGCACTCCGGGCGCCATCTTTACCAACAGTCTCTCTATTTCAAGGTGACAACTGTAAGGTCTAGGGCTTCCCAATTCAAGTTAAGGAAAGTTTAATTGAGAAATCCAGTTCTAGGAATTTACCTTAAAGAATACTATAGACCTAGGCACAGGGGTACACACCTGTAATCCCAGCTATGGGGAAGGCTGAGGCAGGAGGATATCAAGTTTGAGGCATGCCTGGGCAGCTCAGTGAGACTCTGTCTCAAAATAAATAAGAGGGATTGGGGATGTAGCTCATGCTAGAGTGCTTGCCTAGCATGTGTGAGACCCTGGGTTCAATCCTCAGCACCACAAAAAAAAAAAAAAAAAAAAAAGAAAAAGAAAAAGAAGAAATATTATAGAGATGTGACATAATTTGGTTATGAAGATATTTATTGCAGTGTTGTTTATAATAAAAAGTGAAAATTTCCTAAGCACTTAGCATGTTTATTAAAAAAAATAGTAAATAAATATGGCATAATATTCAGCATCTGTTAAAAATAGAATTGAAACAGATTCAAATTTATAATACATTCGTATTATTGGTCTTAGTCTCTTTGGGCTACTATAGAAAAAATACTATAGACTGGGTAACTTAAACTGCAAACATTTATTTCTCTCAGCTATAGAGGCTGAAAAGTCCAAGATCAAGGTGCCAGAAGAATTGATTATAGGTGGAGGTCTCTTTCCTGTATCATAGGGCACCATCTTCTTGCAGTGGAGAAAAGGGGCAAGAAAGTTTTCTTTTTTAAGAGCATTGAAATCATTCTTGAGGGGTCCACCCTTATATATAATCACCTCCAAAAGACCTCTCCTCCAAATCCTACCATATTGGGGATTAGGATTTCAACATGTGGTTGTAGGGGAGCACAAATATCCAATTGAGTCCATAACTTTACAGAATTTTATGTGCCATCTAACGTGTAAAGGAAGTGGCCATGACCAGTCCGACCCTAGCACACACACTGTCACCCACTCCTCCATACAGTCTTACAGGGTTTTGTAGGAGATATGTGTACTGAGTTTTTTTTAAAAAAAATCTAGGAATTTTATTGACTGAAAATAAAAGTGGGGCTGTGGTTGTGGATCAGTGGTAGAGTACTTGCCTGGCATGTGTGAGGCACTGAGAATCTTTAGAACAAACATTCTCAGCACCACATATAAATAAATAAAAAATAAAGGTTAATCAACAACTAAAAAATATTTAAAAGAAAAGTGAATGGGTCTAGAATGAATCCATTCACAAAACGAAAAATGTTGGTAAAAGATGTTACCAAAGTGATTCCCTCTGAAAGGGGAAGTAGGAGTGGAGAAGGTAATGGAAACTGGCATATTTATTTTCTGCGTTCTTGAGATGTTTGTGTTTTCTAACAATGTTTTCATGTTAGTTTAAAACGGTTGTGCAACAACCAAACCCACCACTAGAGGGCTCAATGAGCGCTCGCTACGCTCTCCCTCTAGAGGCGGGGTGGGGGTGGGGGGGGCGCGGGGAGCTGTCCAGGTGCTGAAATGGGTAGTTCCCGACGGTGACTTGGAAACAGACTGAGAACCTGAACCTTCCACTGCGAGCTCTGTGCCTGGGAATCAGTCGGTGTTATTTGGAGTATAGGACTGAACTGTATTCTCTAGTTCTCTCTGTCATTCCATCCTGAATCAGCGCTAGAATGTCAGGAAAGAGGAAGTGATACATACTATTTTGATACACTGAGAACCCCAAGTATATATTGCCATCAAAAATCCTGGTGATATTGGAAGTCCAGAAACTCAAGGTGAAAGCTTTAGAAACGAGGAATTCTGACCTAGTCCTCAACTATTGGGAGAGGATATGGTCTACGAAAATAAGATAAGGGTTTTGTTTGTTCTAAAGATTCTACTGCCTGAATTAGCATAAGAATCCGAATTTTAGCCCGCGGGGGTGCGCACAACGGTAATTCCAGCAGTTTAGAAGACTGAGGCTGGAGGATCCTATGTTCGAAGCCAATCTCAGCAATGGAGAGGTGCTACGCAACTCAGTGAGACCCTGTCTATAAATAAAATACAAAATAGGTCTGAGGATGTGGCACAGTGGTTGAGGGCCCCTGAGTTCAATTCCTGGTATTATAATCATCATCATCATCATCATCCAGTTTTAAAATTCACTGTCACATAGTTTGTAAACAATAGACAAGTCGGGGCTGGGGATGTGGCTCAAGCGGTAGCGCGCTCGCCTGGCATGCGTGCGGCCCGGGTTCAATCCTCAGCACCACATACAAAGATGTTGTGTCGGCCAAAAACTAAAAAATAAATATTAAACAAACAAACAATGGACAAGTCCTTCACTTTAGTGGCTTATAAGAAATTGTAAATGCCAGTGTGAAAATAAAAATTTGTAAAAATGAAATCTGTTTATGTGCTCAAAGTGGGTGAAGGATTGAGCAAATTAGCATTGTTCTGTATTGTCTTTGAGAGTTTAAATTGTTGTGTTCTTAGAGGCTGGGGATGTGGCCCAGTGGTAGAGTGCTTGCCTAGCATGAATGAGGCCCTGAGTTTGATTCCCAGTACTGCACACACACAAAATGGCTGCAAACTTTTAGATGAAAATTTAGCAGAATCTATCAAAATATTAATGGATATCCTTTTTGGGTCCAGCAATTCCACATGAGGAATTTCACCTGGAGAAATATCAAGGAGTATGCAGTAACTTTGTATTGCAATTGGGTAGACATTATACCATTGATATTATGGTTAAATATTGGAAACAATCTAAATATTATTAGTAGGAGTAAGTTGAACAGACTAAAAGTGTTGGTTTATATAAAGAGACAAGGAAAGATATTGATAATAATTTCTGGATTAAAAAATAGACAGTATGCATAATAATCTATTTAGGTAAACACACTTGCATATGTATACATAGAAGGATCTAGAAGGCCATGCAATAAAGTAATAACAGTACATTTTATTTAGAAACTGAGATGCCAAGGGAAAAGAGAGTAGTGCTTTACTCTATGATACACATTTATTATTATTCACACCTACTATGAGTTGTGCCATTTTATCCTTTTAAAAAGATGAAAAAAAAATGTATAAACCAAAATATTAAGATAGATATATTACTATTCCCAATTTCTATAACCTTTAAAATTGTTATTGTTTTATTGCTATTTTTAATGACACTAGGTAATTTGATTCTTTTCAGTTTTTTTTTTCCTCTTTTTTTGGTCTTTGGAAAAGGACTTTATCAGACTTTTTTTTTTTTGAGAGGTATATTACCCCAGAAATTCCTCTCACAGAATTAAATTACTAAAATTCTTTTGCAGCTTAGTAGATCACTTCATATGTCCATTCTCCAAGAGTTATGGTAACAGACAGCTAAGGTTGTATAAGCCACTCATCAAGCCTTCTGGGCTGTGAGGTTTGGGATACTGGTCTACTGCATCTAAGGACTTGAGAAAACATAGCTTGGGTCTGTGTGAGTCAACTTTAAATTACTTGATGCAAAATTCAATTAATATTGATTAAATTCTTGATTTTGGAAGAGGTAGTGAGGTTTGGGGGAAGCAAGAAGTCTGTTTAGTGTTGGAAAGGTTCCTGGTCCAGCCACAGAAGGAATCCTTAGTAAAGATTCTATATTAAATGGTGAGTATTGTAATAGTTTCTTCATAATCAGATCTAAGTCACCAGATTTATCATTGTTCACAAACTGTACAATCACAGGATAACCCCCCTGATTTGTGTCAAAAGGGTAAGGGAATAAATGACCAAGGAGTCTGAAATCCTGTAACAGATTACAACCCCATCTGCATGTGGGTAGTTAGAAGTTTTCTAATAAGATGTTGACATGGTTAGCTTGTCTTTCTGTACAATTTGTTCAGAATCATGTTTGGGATGTTGAAATTTTTAAAAAGTTAGAACAAAACAGTTACATCCAGGAACTGGCTAGTTCATCTTTTAATATTTCTTCATCCTTACATATAATCCATTCAGTGAAGACAGCGTATTGTAGCTGATGCTTTATATGTATCAGATTGCCATTTAAATGGAAACATAAGAACTAAGGGGACATTAGAAAATATTCTTGAGGCAAAAAGAATCATGTCATTCTGGAGTGCTAGCAGAGGAGAGAACATGGGCTCCATTATTCATCTCTTGAAACCAGTGTGGTTCTGTCTGATCCATCTCAAAATAAGAAAGAGGGAAAGACAAAAAAACATATACTTCTTTATATACTGCAGAACTGAATCTACAGTGATTTTGTGCCTTCTGAGTAAGAGTTCTCTTTCAAGGGAACTCTTGGTATGTGCCAGACAGTTTTATCTCATTTAATCCTGATTCCAATCTCATCAGATAAATTCTATTTAGGAGATAGAATTTAATTCCCATTTACAGATGTGAAAAATGAGGATGAATTTAGCCAACATTATAAAACTGGTTACTAGCAGGACTAGTTTAATTTCCACTTATTTAAGTGACTCAGATTTATTGAATACCTGCAGTCTATACAACTTCCTTCTAGACATTTTAGAATCTAACAGGCTTATATAACATGATTATCTTTCCCTATGACTGTGTTAGTGAACTTTCCATCACTATAACAAAATACCTGAGATAATAAACTTTTAAAGAGAAAAATGTTTATTTTGGATCATAATTTTGGAGGTTCTAGTCTATTAATAGTTGGTCCTATTGCTTTGGGCCTATGGCAAGGTGGGAGTGACTGATTGAGCAAAACTGCTTTTATGAATAGGAAGCAAAAAAAAAAAAGAGGAAAGGGCTGGGGATATAGCTCAGTTGGTAGAGTGCTTGCCTCGCATGCACAAGGCCCTGGGTTCAATCCCCAGCACCAGAGAGAGAGAGAGAGAGAGAGAGAGAAAGGAAAGGACTAGGATTCCTGCAAGGGCACACCCCCAATGACATAAAGACATTTCACTAGGGCTCCATCTCTTAAAGATTCTACCTCATCCCAAGAGAGCCACCATGGGGAATGAGCCTTTGGGAGTCATTCAAGATCCAAACAGTAGCATATGAGTTAGTGATGTGAGAAACCAGATACATCAATGAAACAATGTGTGAACATGGGAGCATTAAATAAGAAACTTGAATTAAATCCGATACAAAGGTTAAAAATAGGACAATGAGACAGACTGGGTAGAAGTCCTGAAAATTCTAGAGGGAAGGTATCTTAGTCGGCTCAGGCTGTCATAATAAAATGCCAAAGATCAGGTGGCTTAAACAACAGAAATTCATTTTCTCATAGTTTTGGAGGCTGGAATTCTAAGACCAAGGTGGTGGCCTGAGTCTTCTTGGCTTGCAGACAGCTGCCTTCTGGCTGTGCCCTCACATGGCCTTTCCTCTGTGCACATCCCTGGTGTCTCTTCCTCTTCTTATGCCAATCAGACTGGATTAGGGCCTTGCCCTTATGACCTCATTTAACCTTGAGTACCTCTTTCAAAGGCTTGGTCTCAGTCACATTGGGGGCTAGGTCTTCAACATATGAACAGGGGATGCCATAGTTCAGTCTAATTCAGTGGGGTAGCAGGGATGGGGCAGTTTGGTTGGGGAGATGAGGCTAGAATAATGGGTGAATCTGCAAACCATCTGTCAGAGTGTCAGGGAGAAAGGCTTGCTCAGGAAAAGTATTTGACAAGATGACCTGGAAAAGCCAGTCCAAGTTTATGATTCTGTGAATTACAGGTCAGAGAATTCTCTAGCTGGCCGAGACCTTTTAGAAAGAGTGACCGATGAACAATCTTGACAATGTGGATTAAACTGATGATGCTAAATTGATCCTTGATATGCATAAATAATCCTTTCCCCCTCTTTTATTGTCTAGTATACAAGCTTCTATCACTTTCTAGGATTTCTATAACATGGAAGGTCAAGGGGTTTGTTTTCATGGATTGGAATATCTATGCCTTCTTTAGAAGGACATCTATTTTCAATTGGATCTGATTTTCAATTTCTTGAAACTTTGGGACACAAGACAAATGATCGGTGTTTAACAAGCTAATATGTACTTAACAAATATTTAACAACCAGTATTAAGCCAATTACCCCTTCTCCCATAGGTTTCGTATTCCATTAGATATAGAGAACAAACATGGATATTTTGCCTTCTGAGTGGCAAATATCATATATTTTTTTTAAAAGTAAAACATCCAAATGTTTTAGATCATGTTGAATCTCCCCAAGATAAGCCCTCCAGCTGTTCAAGGGAGTCTGGACTTGTGCAGACAAATATAGCTCTCACACAAACCTCTTCCATTTCCTACTCTAGTCCAACTCCCACAGAGATAGGCCTTGTGGAATGTTATCCTTTGGCCTTGAATTTCTCAACCTAATGTGCATTAAAGTGAAAAGTCAATATCTGTAGTTCAAGGGCAAAAGAGACCATAAGGTACTGAAAAAAAAAAATGAGAGTTCTGCAACCCAAGAAGGCTGCCGTGTTGTGCTGGCATATCAGGCCACAGCAGTGGAGTACGCCAATTCTTGAGGTGAAAGCCACAGGGAGGGAATTAAAGCAACTCCAAATCTCTTACTCAGCACATGCTGTTATTCATGCAGAAGCTGGATACCAGGAAGACTCAACATGCTGACTCAGTGTCGGTCTGCCATTCATATTATTAATAGAGAAATTCTTGAAGAGGCTAACTGCTAAGGGATGAGACACCAATATTATATATGGGTAAGCACACCAGATGTGATTTTTTGTTTTACCTTGGGCAATAGGAGGGGATTTGCCCAATCAAGGGCACAGCTGGAATTGAGAGAAATAGTTTCACTTGCAGACTATACTCAAACTGTGTAGCCCTTGAGAGTTCCAGCCATGCCCTTGGGCAAAGCTCTTACTAGCCCTATTCCTCCCTCAGTTTTTTGTAAAATGGGGAATAATTTAGGGGAATGAGAATTGTGTGCTTTGTAGGTGGTCTGGAGGATTAAGCCTACTAAGTCTGTGATGTGCTTGTCCCAGTGCCTAACCCTTCATGAGTACTCATAATTCCTTTGTTTTTGTTTTTGTTTGGTTTGGTTTGGTTTTGGTACTGTAAATTTTAACCCAGGGGTGTTTTATCACTGAACTACATCCCCATGTCCCTAGCAGCTGGCAGCTCAGCCCCTCCCCTTTTTTTGAGACTGGGGCTCCCTAAATTGCTGAGGCTGGCTTTGAACTTGCCATCCTCCTGTCTCAGCCCCCTGAGCCACTGGGATTACAGGCTTGAGCCACTCAATAACTCTTAATAATAATTAAAATAATGAACCAAAGTGCCTTGAATCCATTCAGAACAATGAGCATTACCAGCCTCTCTTAAACAAGTAGGCATTACCCCGCCTATGTAACTGATGTCCATAAAGATGATTGTTAAAAAGTAGAAACATACAAAGGGCTAGAAAGAGAAAATTTGGCAAACTTAAAGAAACAACAGGAAGTTCTGCCCCTGCATTCTGAAAAATTGATCAGTATTACTCTAGGATCTTTTTTTTTTTCTTCTTTGACTTGATCAAGTTTATTATTGAATATGGGACAAAAGATGAAATAGATAATTTTTTTCAACATGATACATGGTAAATGTTTATTATTTTAACTCTTTTTCTAGATTTATTCTTACAATATTATTTTGTTCTCTGGTTTATTCTATAGGAAGAAACTCTAGGATCTTAAAATCACAATTTAACTCTTTTGAGCCTATTAATGATAACTGTGGACACAGTGAATTGAAATTCTCTGTGACAACAGTCATCATGCTAAGAGCTTGCCCTGAAATATATCATTTAATCTTTAAAATAATCAGGTGAAATATGATATTAGTCCTATTCACAGATTAAGAAACTGAAACTTTGAAAGATTAAAATTTCCAAAAGACCAGTTGCTGGCACATTTGTTATTGATTGCTGTGTAACAAACTGTTCCAAAACTTAATGTATTGAAAAAAATAAAATAAAAAGTTTCCAGGCCAGGACTAAGGTAAGGGGAGTAAGGTATAACCCTTGAACATAAAACTTCAGGGGATAAAAAAAAAAAAGACCAGCAACAAGGATAAATCTTTAAGAGATCAAAATTAATTCAACTGCCACAAACCAAAAACCCAGGGTGAACAAAACACCAAAATTTTAAATAAGGATAGGATCAGTCTTACTGATTTTTCTTTTTGCCTCAGGCTCCAGTATGGCTGAGCACAGCATTATTAATGATCTTGGCTGGCTTTCAATCTCCCCATGTTTCAAATAACCACATATTCTCCCAAGCTATATCTCCTCATCTGAAATTTATCTGCCTATCTCCATCCCTAAAGGGACTATTCTAGCCCAAGTTATCATCTCCCTTCACTTGGGCTATTGGAATGATCCCCCCATATATCCTTCCCACCTCTACTTAGGGATGGAGATTCATATGTAGAAAATGTAAACTTTTTCTTTTCTTTTCTTTTTTTTTTTTTGAGATAGGATGTCACTAAGTTGACCAGGTTGGCCTCCAACTCCTGATCCTCCTGCCTCAGTGTCCCAAGTAACTGGGGCTGCAGGCTTGCACCATCACACCAGGCTGCCTGCGGGAAGATTAGCAGGAAGTGTTGGGGATTAACACAGGGGAGTGAGGAGGCAGGATTGGGCAGCTGCAGAAGTTGAATTATGATGCAGCCTCAATAAAAACCTCAGCTGATCCCACAGGAAGCTCTGGAATTGTCTCAAATTGCTGTGGCAAAGAGTCAGGCCTTTATACCAACGTCTTCCCCACTCCTTCATGTACATCCATAGACTTGTCACGGGAGGCAAGCTCTCCCCAGGAAGGGCCATTCCCTGGACTAATAGCTCTTTTAAGCCAAATGAACTCCCAAAGAAGTCAACTGAGGGCTCCCAGTCCTCTCTGCTACCAGGAGCCATGGAATTGAGTGCCTTAATTTTTTTTCTGTGTGTGTCTGTTACCAGGATTGAAACTGGGAGTACTCTATCACCAAGCTAAATCTCCAGTCCTTTTTATTTTTAAATTTGTTATATATATATATATATATATATATATATATATATATATATATATATACTTGTAGTTGGACACAATCTTTATTTTATTTTTAAAAAATATATATTTTTTAGTTTTAGGTGGATACAATATCTTTATTTTACACTGATGTGGTGCTGAGGATCTAACCCAGTGCCTCGTGCATGTTAGGCAAGCACTCTAACACTAAGCCACAACCTCAGTCCCGCTTTATTTTATTTTTATGTGGTGCTGAGTATTGAACCCAGCGCCCTGCACGTGCTAGGTGAGCCCTCTACCGATGAGCCACAACCCCAGCCCCTTTGTTATTTTTAGATATACATGACAGTAGAGTGTCTTTGACACATAATACATAGATGGAGTATGACTTATTCTAATTAGGATCCCATTCTTGTGGTTGTACATCATATGGAGATTCACTGGTCGTGTATTCATTTATGAACATAGGAAAGTTATGTCCAATTCATTCCTCTGTCTTTCCTAGACCCCTCCCCTCTCCCTTCTCTTCATTTTCCCTTTGACTAATTCACTGAACTTCTTTTCTTCCCTCCCCCCACCTTATTGATATGCATCCATGTATCAGAGAGAACATTTGACCTTTAGTTTTATGGGATTGGTTTATTTCACTTAGCATGATAATCTCCTGTTCTGTCCATTTACCCACAAATGCCATAATTTCATTCTTCTTTAAGGCTGAGTATTATTCCATTATGTATGTATACCACATTTTCTTTAGCCATCAATCTGTTGAGGAGTATCCAGGTTGGTTCCATAGTTTCGCTATTATAAATTGAGCTGCTACAAACATTAATGTGTCTGTATCACTGTAGAATGCTGATTTTAAGTTATTTGGGTATACACCAAGAAATTGGATAATTGGGTCAAATGGTGGTTCCATTCCAAGTTTTCTGAGGAATCTCCATACTGCTTTCCATAGTGGTCGCACCAATTTGCAGTCCCACCAGCAATGTGTGAGTGTACCTTTTTCCCCACATCCTCATCAACATTTATTGTTACTTTTACTCTTGATATTTGCTATTCTATCCAGTCCTTTTTATTTTGAGACAGGGTCTCGCTAAGTTGCTGAGAGTCTCATTAAATTGCTGAGGCTGGCCTCAAACTTGTGATCATCCTGCTTCAACCTCCCAAGTTGCTGGGATTACAGGTGTCCTCACCATACCCTGTGAGTACCTTAATGTAGAAAGGAGTGATGACAGTAGGTATCTGGATGTCATATCATGGCCTGTCATTGATGTCACATCATGGCCTTCCCATCTCTCCCCTCCTGGGGAGAGGAATTTTTCATCAGTTGTTGGAAAGCTGAGGGCTGCCCATCTCTGAACCTGGACATTATTGTTTTGGGCCTTTCCTACCCTGCTTTCCTCACGGCTGCATATCTTTCAGCTTAACTATCCTTTCTCACAGTGCTAGTTCATGATCCCCAACTGTTTTGCCTGCTTCATTTCAACACATTCCGAAATGCAGTGACTTAAAACAAAGTATTTATCACTTCTCATGATTCTTTGGGTTGCCTGGATTGTTCTGCCATTCATGTCTGGGTGCACCACTGTGGCTGCTGCTGGGTTGACTTGGGGCTGGGTTGAGCTGGGATGCAGGTCTCTCCCTCTCCGTAAGATCTTTCCTTTCAACTCATTGGTGGAATGGTGGTTTCAGGGCTTCAATTAGGTGGAATTGGGAGTTGAAGGCCTCTTGATGCCTAGACTTTGCAACCTGCATAGCCTTACTTCTGACAAATTCTATTAGTCAAGAAGGGCACAAGGGGAGCCCAGATTCAAGCTTCTCTGTGGGAGAAGCTACAATGACCTTGTGGCTATATTTAATCTCTCAGACCAGTACTTAGGCTAAAGTCTCTCTAACCAACCTCAACTTTTCCTTCCTGGTTCTTTGCAATTACGTTTACTCGAGTTTAATTTGTTCTCCAGTCTTTTGGGAGCTCTGAGAAGTTGGATGTCTGGCCAATTTTCTTTTCTACTTACCCGACAGCCCATCCCAGGGCCTCACAAATAGTTGGCTGAATAAATGAATAGATAAATGAACACAAGTTTCTTCTCATCTGACATTCTAGGACTGCTATGGATATTGATAGTCCAGAGTTATTACCAAAATAGTCTAGAAATTAGTAACAAAATGAGATGGTCTCGTTTTACATGTCTCAAAGTATAGATTCTCAAAGTATGGTTCCCAGATCAGTGGCGTGCCATCTCAGACCTGCTGGATCAGGACCCAGGGAGCAGGACCAGGAAATCTGTTTCATCAAGATCTCTAGGTGATTCTGGTGAATATGGAAGTTGGAGGACCATTGCTCTTGGAACACAAGTGTGTTCCTTGAAACACTAGCTTCATGGATTTAAATGAATGTTAAAGGACAAAAGGGCTCAAGGGACCGATAACTGGAAAACTTTGAGTTAAACACAGATAGGTTTCTCTACTGTGGGGCTTCATTTTCTCAGAAGCTTTAATTTGCTAAAGTGCCTAGGGAATCTCTGAGAGAAGTTTATGGTGTCCAGTTTCTCTTCTAGGAGCATCTTATGGGAATAACATTTCATGGAATGCACTTTAACTCATGGGGAAACATATTTCTGAACTGGGAAGAAGAGTATATACACTGGCAACACACACACATACACACACACACAAACACATACCCATGCAAGAATTATTGATTGAAAAAAAGAGTTATATAGCTAATCCAGGCTTCAAAGAGCTTTTAGTCTGATGTTACCGTATTGTGTGACTTTGTGTAATTAGTTTGTTGATAGAACCTCCTCTCAATGATATTTTAGAAGCTGTGCTATTTCTAAGAAAAATCTTGGGTTTCTGTTGTTATCTCCAATTTACAGATGAGGAAAACAAGTCTCAGAGGGGGCAAGAATTTCCCCAAGGTCATGGAGATAATGGGTATACAGATGGGATCTGAAACCTGAACAAGATATATGGTTAAAAACTAGTGACCACTGACATAACATTGATGTAGGCATGTGGGGCTTTTCTGTTTGGATTCTTGATGGCTATCAGTAGGTCCTGGGCATTAGGCATTTTCAATGGTCTCAAACCCTGATAGGGAGCCAAACGGCTACAGAGGCTGCTTTTTCTTCCTACACGGTGGGTATTAAGAAATTGAGATGCAGGGTTGCAGTTGTGACTCAGAGGTAGAGCGCTCGCCTAGCATGCGTGAGGCACTGGGTTCGATCCTCAGAACCACATAAAAATAAAATAAAGATATTGTGTCCACCTATAACTAAAAAATAAATATTAAAAAATAAAGAAATTAGGATGCTCTTGGGACTGCCCATTACTGCCAGTCTTCACCTTAGACAAGAAAGGCCATCCCCCATAAACATTTGGATGCTATTTGACGGATGCTCCAATATAATTTTCTGAAGTAAAGCAAAACTGGCATCTCCTGCACGGTCCTCGTCTGTTGCATCTGAATTCTCTGGGCTGGTTTAGCAATTGGAAAAAAAAAAGCTGATAAATCACATTTTTCCACCCTGCTGCTGGTACTGTTCTGGCTTTCTGTTATCAAGCAGAAGCAACCATCACTAAATAAGGACTCCAGAACGGCCTCCACCAAAGTCACAAATATAAGCTTCTAGGGGGAAAAAAAATCAGCAAAATGCCCATCAAGGGGAAATGGTTGTTAGCACAGAAGAGACTGGAAAGCTGTAATCTCTGAATTCAGAAACATTTTGCATATTCCAGCATCTCTATTTACCATTGCATCTCTCCTACTTATCATTAGCAACATCATTATATTAGTATAATGCCATCTTTCACTGAGTGCCAGTTATGCAAGAGCTAGGCTAAGTGCTTTACCTATAATATTATTCCCATTTGACTGATGAGAAAACTAAGGCTTAGAAAGGCTCTCATGCTTCAGAGCCAGCCAGGCTGCTTAACCACTCCACCATACTATGCCTAACAATGGGAAATATAGAAATAAGTTGAATATACCTTAAAAATGCTTACCTGTTTTTTTTTCTTTTTGGCATATAAAATCTTGAGATCATGAACTTTTAAAAGTTCAGACCACTAAATTATTTTTAAGAAATGACTCCTACCAAATCACCCAGTCCTCTCATTACAGGTGGCAGCATGGTGTTTGGGTGAGCAGGAATGGCTTTGATGTCAGGTAAGCCCAGATTTGGGGAGAGCTACTCTGTGGGAATTGGTCCCTTGTCTTAAAAATGGGGACTACCTCATTCCACCTTCCAGAAATACAGAGAGTGCTAAATGCAAAAATGCATATATGTAAAGCTTTTGTCCCAGTGCCTGGCACACAGCAAGTGTTCAATGTGGGGTGGCTGGTTCTAATATTACTATGGGACTCCTTCAAGTTCAGCTTAAGAGTCCTCCAGTATTCAATCTTCCCCATCCCTGTTTTCCAGAGCTTACATATGCACTTTCAGTTATTTAAGACTCATCTCACACCTACTTCCCCAAAGGAGTTCAGCACAGAGCCTGAAGCCCATGTCTGCACAAGCAGGGTTGGCTATGAATTTGTTGGAGAGTGCAGAGACCACATTCCTAGACCACATTCCTAGTCCCCACTGTGTAAATGAGGCAAGTTTTATCCCTCAGTTTCCTTATTTGTCAAGGGGGGATAATATCAGCACCCACCTCCTCAAAGGGTTCGTTAGGAGGATGAAATAAATCAAACAAATGGAAAGCAAAAGCATGCTATCAGCAGTTGTTAATTTCAGCTTCTTGTAGGCTTGTGAATCCTGCAAAGGACACATTCAGCAAAAGGGAACAGCTTCAGACTATAATGAAACCCAGAGACAGAATAAAGCCTTCTCTGTTTATCTTTGCTTCTTCCCATGCAGGATGACCAACGTGATCAGGTCAGACATCCTATTTTGTACTTCTTCTAATGGACTCCCTGTGATACAATTACTTACCTAAGGTCAAAAGGCAAGTGTTAAAGGCAGAGAGCAACCAGAAATCTCATCGTCTCCTCTGGTTTACTTATGACATTGAAGTGCTTTAGCTCCATGGAATAGAGTCCTGTGAACAGGGCTACTTGTAACTATGCACTTTCTCAAATTAATGAATCGGGGTAAGGAAGAAACATGTAGATATTAAAACAACATATTAATATATTGCAATTATTGTGTATAACCTGGGAAAAGTTTCTACTACTCAAGCTGAAGTTCATTTGTCATTTGGTGTTTTAGAAACCGGTCTCATCCCAAGAAGAGTGTTCTTTAACTTTTGTTACCAGCAGAGACCACATCTGCTCCCAACCCCCTGCCTTTATGTGTTTTGCAGAGTTTGCTTTGACAGACTGCCAGTTGCCTTTTCTCTGACAAAGTGGATTGAATGGCTAGAACTACTTGGGCACTGCTGCTGCTGATTAAAATTGGAACACCCAACCACAGCCCACTCTGAGTAGGTTGGTACACATTTATATCCTGTGGCTGTGTGGGTAGCACGTTCTGAAGAGACAGCTGCTGGTGTGAAGGCTGGGATGGGCATTCTGGAGCTGTCGTGAATGTGTCTGATAGTGGGAGGCTCAGTCATCTAGGGGTTGGTCAAGAGCGTGGAATTGGGAGGCAGATGACCCAAGGAGAGTCGACCTTACTAACTATGTGTGCTTGGGCAAGTCACTTCACCTCTCTAAGTGTCCCATTTTTTCCTACAGTATGGCTCAAATAATAGTTGCTTTAGAAGGTTCCTGTGAAGTTCAAGTTAAGCCTATAAATCACTTACATAGTGCTCACTGATAGGTAGTAAGAACTCAATATCAGTGATTGTTACTGTTATTATTTTTATAAGGGTACCAGGGATTGAACTCAGGGGCACTCGACTACAGTTCTGCTTTGTATTTCATTTAGAAACAGGGTCTCACTGAGTTGCTTAGTGCCTCATTTTTGCTGAGGCTGGCTTTGAACTCACAATCCTCCTGCCTCAGCCCCCTGAGCCACTGGGATTACAGGCATGAGCCACCACACCTGGTGTGATTGTTATTATTGATGTATGTAAAGTACAGGTGCAAACATGTATATTAAAGGCTGTTGCTGCTATTAATATTGTTGGTATTGTCCCTTGTTATGTGGACCTTGAGTCAGTTTTACGTCGGCTCCCTGGTCATACACATCACTTCCTGCTGAGAGGCCCCCTCAGCACAAGACTCAGATGTGACTCTTGGGGCAGTAGGGGAAGACTGATCAGTATCTGAAAAGACTCCCAGTTGTCTCCCCCCATCTCAGTCTTTGCCCAACCCCCTTTCTCTCCTTCTTAACCACCTTCCCCATTTTTCCTCCTTCTAAAATATTTACTGATTTGCCACTGGGACTAAATCAAGAATAGCAGGCTTCCCTCTCTCAGACTTAGTTTGTATTTATATTGAAACTGAACTAGGGGTTCTCATTCCTAGCCATACATTAGCTTTGTCTGGCAGGGGGCTTCTAGAACATATGGTTCCCAATGGTTGAAAAATAAAATCTGTCTGTGAGAGTGGTCCTAGATAACTTGTGCAGGTAACACTTTTGAATATTAACTTTGTTAGGCATTGTTTCAAGAACTTTCTATGAATTAGCTCATGGGATCTTAACAACAATCATATGTGATGTTTTTATTCCCATTCCACCTAGTAGCCAAAAATGCTGCTCAGGATCACCTAGCTGAGTTAGAGATGGGGCCTGTGTGAAGATGGGGGATCTCAGTCTCCAAAATTATGGTGTCCTGATTTCTAAACTCCTGCCTCCCAAAAATCTGTTTCAAGAATGACTCAATGTATGAGCTTCACAGGCTCTGCAAAGAGCCTCTGGCCCACTGATAATGGTGGGTGCCTGGTTTCAGCTGAAAGGTTAGAAGAGGAGGTGGTGTGGAGGTGTTATCCACCATTCTCACGCCCTCGCCCATGCTTTATCTGCAGTCATTGCAAGGTGAGGCAAGTGTTAGTCATGTTCCCGGAGACCCAGGACACATTGCGCATTTATTCTAATTTGAAGCAATTAGAGAATTGCTCTTTATGGTGTATTTCCTTGCTCAAAGAAGAAAGGTTTGAGGTTTTGGCAATACAGACAAAACATTTGACTCATTTCCCATTTTGGTCTCAGATTAAAAATGAGGTGGACCTATGGGTTTAGTTTATAATTAAATTTACTTCATTTAAACGTTTTGCTTTTTAACGAGTAAGATTTAACACAGATGATTATATAAATAACTGTAGTGGAGTAACCCTCTAGAATCTTATTAACCCACTGGCACAACACAATTATATTTCTGCCCATAAACCTGCACATATACATGCAAACACCAATACATTCACACAGATTTGTTCACAATTCACAGAATGAAGGCACTGTGAGGTTTATTGTATTTTCAAATGGAACAATAGGCTGAATTTGGTTTCAGAATGAGTAAATATCAATTTATTCACATATCTATCCATTCATTATTTCATTCAGTAGATATTTAGCTCCAAGCAGAGTACACAATAAATGTAATATATGATTCTTTAAGATCTGAGGGACAAAGCATTGAATTTTTTTGTATGATGGTGTGGTCAAATGAAAGCAACTTGACCTTATTTCCTTTTTTGATTTGGATTATTAGACCAGAATTTCAGTAAACGAGATATATCTTGATGTGGAGAAAGCATTTTATAGTCTCATTGGCATCCACAAGGGATAAAGTAGCAAACAAAATCTCGATGGAAGTAGTTTTGGGCCATTTGAGAGCAGGAATGGGATCCTGTCCATTCTGTAGATGTGTCTACATCAGGGTTTAGTGGCAAGTACTTCAAAAATACTTGTCAAGTGAATACAGAATGAAGTCATGGCTCTTTAAACAACTGTGCCAGAATGGTTGATGGCTTAGTATTAGACTGGAAGTAGTTCTAGGAGGGAGATCAGAATTCACCTTGAGATGCCAGATCATTAGGCTACTGAAATCTAATGGAAAATATTTAAGAACAATGAATATAGCTCCTGGATTTACTTTAAAAATCTGTTGTATAATATATAACAATAGCTTTGGAAAATATAAATACTTAAGCCATGCAATTTCATGTTCAGAAGCATACCCTAAAGAAATAACCATGGAGAGGTGCAAACATTGCTTATAGTAGAGAAAAACTGGGAACAAACCAAATGTCCAAGAGGGGTACAGCCCACCCAATATCCATTCTCCCATAATCTTTTTTTTTTTTTTTTTTTTTTTTTGGTACTGGGGATTGAACTCAGGGACATTCAACCACTGAGCCACATTCCCAGCCCTATTTTATATTTTATTTAGAGACAGGGTCTCACTGAGTTGCTTAGCACCTTGCCATTGCTGAGGCTGTCTTTGAACTTTCGATCCTCCTGTCTCAGCCTCCCGAGCTGCTGGGATTACAGGCATGCGCCACTGCGCCTGGCTCCTACAATCCTTTTTAATAAAACCTGAATTTTGTTCAAAACAGTAAAGAACCTAGATAAAAGAAACTATATTTCCCAGCTTTCCTTGCAGCTAGAAGTGACATTATTAAATCAATAAGATGTAAATATAAGTTCTTGGAAGTCAAATTAGCTATGTATTAAAAATGGAAGGAGACATGTTAACTGCTATGGGGATTTATCTATGAATAAAAGGCCATGGGAGATTTTTTTCTTTTTCTTTTCTTTTCTTTTTTAGCCAGCTTTTGCAAATTTCCTGTTTTGAACATATGCTGCTCTTATGCCTGTTACACAACAATAAAATTTACCTTCAAAGGAGTTTCAGTTGAAATTAAATCACTAGTACAATGGGACTGCTAAATGATTGAAATTCTTTTTTGGTACTGGGGATTGAACCTAGGGGCATTTTAACATGGAACCACATCTCCAGCTCTTTTTATTTTTATTTTTGAGGCAAGGCCTCACTAAGTTACTTAGGGCCTAACTAAATTGTGGAGGCTGGCCTCCAACTTGCAATCCTCCTGCCTCAACCTTCCAAGTTGCTGGGATTACAGGCATGCACCACAGGGCCCAGCACATGGTTGAAATTCTTCACTTGCATGCATAGAACTTTCGGGTGCAGATAGGGCAAAGGCATGCTTCCTGGGTGCCTGTACAGAATGAGGTGCTTTTTCCTGTGTTATCTTGTTTCACCCCTACAGTAGCTCTGTGAGTTAGAATTCTCTTCTGCAAACTCGATTCAATTCTGGGAGTTGACCATGATGTCACAGAAATGTTACTTCTTCCTCATAGAGGAAGTGGCTGAAAAGGCTGGGGATAGCCTGGAAAAGGCTAAAAGAGTCATTGTCTTTTTATATTTGAATGATTGCCACGTGAAAGAAGAATTCTGTAGAAGAGCTCACGTCTATCTTTTCATGAATCAGGCTGGGCTAAGTGCTTCACACACATATTTCTTTTAATCCTGATCACAGGTTATGATCAAGTGTCCAGGTTAGAAAATTGTGGCTCAGAGGGGTGAAGCAATTTGCCTGTGGCTAGTGAGACTCAACCATGAATTTGTCTTACCCCTTAATTGGCACTGCTAGTCTTAGGGCATCTGTCAGGGAACAAAATAGTTTTGATAGGTGGAATAGAGCCAGATATGTTTTGGTTTTAATGAAGGAAGAAACTACCTAATCCTTTGAGTCATTCATTAGTGGTGTAAGGGAGCCCTCTGTCACAGAAAAGATCCAAGCAGAGGCTAGCTGTCTTTGGGAAGGGGAGTCTCCTTCCTGTCCATATAGTCCTGAAACCCAATGTTGCAGGATCTTCGAGAAGGTGAGCAACACCACCAGTGATCTTCTGGCACACTCTGGCTTTTGTTGGGAGTCTTGCTTTCAGGTATAACCATGCAAGTAGGTAAAGTTTAGTTTTCTTGGTTTCAAGATAAGGGATAGCTTATGTTGGTCTCTTTCAATTTCTGTTTGGATTTAGCCAGTTACACATCCCATTAGCACTATTTTTTTTATAATTATCACTTTTTCCCCTGAAACTGATACCCTAGCAATTTTGTAGAAAGTAGATGATATGTCATCAAATAGCTAGAGATGTTTTTCCCCTTTGGTTACATGAAATAAATAAAATTATTCTTTTGACCTTCATAAAGAAAACTCCTTATCAAATTAGCTATTTGTGGAGTTTGCAAAGCTTACAGTCAAAATTTATTGAATAAAACAGATTTTTTTTCTTTAATTTACCAAATACTGTATGACCACTGACTCTATGACTTACTCTGTGGTTTTGGTGTGAGTGTAATGGAAGTGGTCCTACTCCTGGTGAGACAGCACAGGGTCCATGAGTCAGCTCTTCCATCATAGCTAGGAAAGAGAAGTGCAGTGGGCAATGATGTATAGCGTGGGCACCTAACCAAAGGGCTCAGAGAACTTCTGGAGGACAATTAGGTTAATAGCAGTAGGAAAACAGGGTGTTTCGCTGTGGAAATGGCAAGAAGGAGCTCAATTCTTGGATATTAAACTGGATCCTCACCCAGGCTGCAACATTTCCTCTTGTGGATTTTCTATGAATAATGTAGTCAAAACCATTAGGGGAAAGGAAGAATCTAGAAAGTTGTTCTATTCCTGCCTGTATGTACTTTGGAGAACACAGTCCAGGGCAAGCCCACGGGCTGCGGATGTTGTAGTCAAAGATAGGGCCCTTCCTTCCTCTTTCTTCCTGAAACACCTACCTGCTAGATGAACCCCTAGACGTGTGGCGTATGTTCTGCGTTCTGTGAAGGGCATATGCCACTCTAAACAACATCTGACATGTATCATGCTCCAATAAACTTCACTTTGGAACAAGGTCACAGAAAGAATGAATTCTGATCTTTATTCACAGTATAATTTTGCTCTTAAAGAGAAATTCAACATTTAAAAAGTCATGCATCCTTTTCTTATTTTTAGGACTGTTTTGCTTCCAAATGTTTCCTGGATAGCACCCAGCTTTTTATGTGTGTTCCTGAAACTTTAGAAAGAACAGTTTCTGAAAGTCACATTGGCAGTTGAGAAACTTGGAAAGTAGAACCAGTGAATAGTCCTGACAACTGAATTTACTGTGTACCAAGAAGCTGTTGCCCTCCATTTACTGAGCATTTACTATGGGACCAGCACAGCCATAGGATCTTTCTATGCAACTTCTTATTTAGTTGCCTTAATCATCCCTAGGAAAGAGGCTTTTAGGGGCTAAGTAAGTTACCCAAGGCTACCCATCTTATAAAGAAAGGATAGTTGACCTTTTATTGTGTGACCAGAAAGCCCAAGTCTAACCTTTTATTATAGTTGCTCCATGTCTTGGAAACTATATGATGGAAATATTGGGTATCAGATCTTTCCATAGATTCAAACTTGGTATTAGTTGTACCTATGGTTCTAGACTTCAACAATTAATTTAAACACAGCCTCTCTCAATTTCTTTCAAAACATTCCATTAACAAGCAAAGACCCTTTGAATGAGTTCAAGGTTACTATGTTTAGTGTGCTGAGGAAAACTCTCCAAGCTGATTTTTTTTTTTTTGTTGTTTACCAGTTTTGAAATCTTCTGTGTTCCTGGTTTAGGAACTTCAGAGTCCTCAACAATGCAAGCAAGAACCTGAATGTTCTCAAGATCAAAACTCAAACTCTGTCTCTTCTCTGCTTCTCACTATTTGCAGCTTTTCCTTGAAAGTGGAGCATGTATGTCCTAACTCTGTTATTACATTCTTTTTTTTTAATATTTATTTTTTAGTTGTAGTTGGACACAATATCTTTATTTTATTTTTATGTGGTGCTGAGGATGGAACCCACATGCTAGGCAAGTGCTCTACCACTGAGCCACAACTCCAGTCTCTGTTATTACATTCTTATAGCTCCTTTATTGGATAAGAGTTCCAGTAGTTGAAAAAATCCCAGGAAACAATTTTGATCTGCCTGACTATCATCATGGGCCTAGCCCTTGGCTCAGTCACTGCAACCAAAGAAGAAAGGTGATATGACAACTTTTTTTTTTAATTTTATTTTTTAAAGAATTTAACTTTTAATTAATTTGCTTGTTGTTGTTTATTTGTTTTTATGTGGTGCTGAGGACCTCACCTGTCCTAGGCAAGCACTCTACCACTGAGCTACACCCCCAGCCCAGATGTGACAACTTTTGAAGCCAGAAGGGTGGTAAGATTTAAAGCTAGAAGGAGGGCAGAGGGATACTTAAAGACAAAAAACATAATTGGATCCAATTAAACTGACCACACACACACACACACACACACACACACTGTTCCTGGCTCTAGGAAAAGATCATGAACATTCAAACACTAGACTGTTGTGCAGTCATTGAAAACGGAAAAATTGTCCATTGACAAGGAAATTGTCCATGATATATACAAAAACCTCCAGAGGCCTGGGGATGCAGCCCAGTGGCAGAGCACTTGCCTACATGCACAAGGCCTGGGTTCCATCTCTACCTTGCCAAAAAAAAAAAAAATCACTACAAGGGGATATACACCAGGTTGTTAAAAGTGGTCAGTTCATGGGGCTGGGGTTGTGGCTCAGTGGAGTGAGGCACTGGGTTCGATCCTCAGCACCACATAAAAATAAATAAGTAAAGATATTGTGTCCATCTACAACTAAAAAGATATTTAAAAAACAAAATGGTCAGTTCTCAGAGGATAGATTTTTACTTTTTTTCTGGAACATCTGCCTTTATTTTACAATCCATTCTAACTGCTTTTGTAAGCTGAAACATATTTTAAGATTTTCATGAAAAGGTTAAGTAAGAAATGTCTTAAACTGATAAACTCTTTGTTTGTTCACCTGATCATGTATCTCATTAATCAAACCCTGGAGCAGTCATTCTAAAGCTGTTGCCAATTGGGTACACATTTTTTTTTATCACTTAAAATAAACTTGTTTTCTTTCATTATTCTCCTCCAAGCAAATGAGTTCCCTTTCATTTAATTGTGTAGTTATGGCTTTTGTTTAGAAAAGAACGATTTCTCAGAGCTGATCCAAAACCTGTTTCAAGAAATGGATGAATTTTTGGCAATATAAGTTATTGAAGCTTTGTACTGTCTCTAACAATTGCTTAGTGCTAGAACATTCAGTAATCTGAGCCATTCTTGTAGGTGGTAGATATCTACCTACTCCTTGGGAGGAAAAACCAGCACCCTATCCTATTCTCTGGGTTTGTGCCCTGTTCTGCCTTTATCTAGCTTTGGCCCTTGTCCTGAGGCAGGCTGATTAATGGGCCCATCACTTGTATCTTTGCAGTACAACTGCGGATTCTATTCTTCAAATTACATTAACAACTCTCCTATTACTAAAAAATGGCTCATATTTATTGAGTACTCAGTGTTTATTCAGACATTAATCTCGTTGACTTTTCAAATACATAAAGTCAGTATTTTGTAGACCTTGGGTCCTTGGTTAAATGGGGTAAATCAGTTCATTTTGGTTCCAAGAAACATTTCTAGGTGGCTTCTCCCTTTTCTCTTACAAGAAAAATCCAGCCTTTGGGCAAATATATATATATATATTTTTTCCTACACAGAGACACTCCAGGCTGTGAAGGTAATAGATGAATACAGACATTCCTGGCAGCACAGGAACCCAGCACCGGTTCAGCTGTTAATTAAAAGTTCTAGTAGAAATTATTCTTTGGAACTCCAGGGTATAAAATTCCTATAATTCAGGCACCAACCTTCTTTTTCTCATTTCCTTTGTTTTTCAAAATCCCAATAAAACTATATTTACAAAACAAGCACCCATCCATGGCTATAGTTTGGTGATTTGTTTTGCAAAAATAAATATTAAAATATATCTCAATTACTGAGATTTTGGTGACCGCTTAAATTTTGTACCCAAGGCTTACTTGCTTCAACCTAGTCCTGGTCATTTAGCATGGAGTTGCACAAACTTCTGAGAATGTTACATGTAAATTTTATACTTTTCCTTAATGCGATCATTATTATGGGCACAGAAACCACCATATTTTGAGTGATCTAAGGACTTTACCTGAAAAGTTATATTTGTCTCTATCAAAACCAGGTTAAAAAGAAATTGTGAACTATTCCCATTTCATGGATGAGAAAACTGAATCTAAAATAAGTAACTTTTCTGAAGACACATAATATTAAATGCTGAACTTTGGCCGCTATGGAATAGAACAGAAAAAGGATTGGCTTTGCTGTGTAATTGATATTCCAAACACTTGTCATATTTTAACACCCTCCTCCCAATTTTGTTATTTTTCTTCTTTTGTAATGAATCCTTTTATTAGCTCATTTAAAAATTTTGTCAGGTTCTTTTAACATCTGCATGGATGGAAATTCAGATATGATTCAAGGTCAGAACTCTTCATGGGTTTCTAGAATCACTTAGTTTCTTCCATAATGCCCTTAGTTTTTTTTGTTTTGTTTTTTTTTTTAGAAAGAAAACAATTGTGGTATTTGAATATAACTGTTTTTGTAGAATAAAGGAACAATATTAAAGGAGTCAGGGTTTGAATGAGGCCAATAAAAATATGTGAGCCTGCAGCATTTTGGAGTTTTTAAAGCCTGTGTCTGTAGATTCTCTTCTTGGGGGCTTCCAAAAGTCCAGATGTTCTGGAAAAAAACAGCCATCTTATAAACCCTTCTTAATTCTTATCATAATTTAAAATGTGCTAATGAACTACCTCAAAGTAGCTATGCCGGAAGGAGGAAGGAAGAGGGGCCTAAGTGCAGCAGTCCATGAAAAATACCCTACAGAGACAGACACAGCCGGGCTCAGGGGTCACACGGACATCTGTGGCATCTTTCTAGAAGCAGAATGAAGAATCCCAAGGGCTGTAACAACATCTACTTATGAGGTTTCTCCTAGGTTTGTGGGCCATATTTGGCCATGAAATTCTAGCAGACTGAAGTGCAAGGCTTGTCCATGTGTCAGGAATCTGGCTTATTCGTTCAGACAGGTTTGTGGTTGCAAGAAAGAGAAATACACTCAAGCTATCTGCAAAGGCAAAACAAAAACAAAAAAAGAAATACCCCTCTCCCCAAAAAGAAAACAACAACAACAACATGTGTCTACTGAAAAGACCCAGTAACCTCTCATAGAAACCAGGGATAAGGGTGAGCAGACTTCATGAGTAGCTGGAATTAAAAAAAAAAAAAAGAAGGTTATTTGAAATTAAGAAACTAAATAAAGTGCCATAACTTTAAATAATATTGACTTTAAAAATTGTTTTTATTTATATATGACAACGGAATGCATTACAATTCTTATTACACATATAGAGCACAGTTTTTCATATCTCTGGTTGTATACAAAGTATATTCACACCAATTTGTGTCTTCATACATGTACTTTGGATAATAATGATCATCACATTCCACCATCATTTATAACCCCATGCCCCCTCCCTTCCCCTCTAACCCCTCTGCCCTACCTAGAGTTTGTCTATTCCTCCCATGCTCCTTCTCCCTATCCCACTATGAATGAGCCTCCTTATATCAAAGAAAACATTCAGAATTTGGTTATTTGGGATTGGCTAACTTCACTTAGCATTATCTTCTCTAACTCCAACCATTTACCTGCAAATGCCATGATTTTATTCTCTTTTATTCCTGAGTAATATTCCGTTATGTATATACACCACATTTTTTTTTATCCATTCATCTATTGAAGGGCATCTAGGTTGGTTCCATGGTTTAGCTATTGTGAATTGTGCTGCTATAAACATTGATGTGGCGGTGTCCCTGTAGTATGCTGTTTTTAAGTCATTTGGTTACATACCAAGAAATGAGATAACTGGGTAAAATGGTGGTTCCATTCCCAATTTTCCAAGAAATCTTCATACTGCTTTCCATATTGGCCGCACCAGTGACTTTTTCTTAAATTCTTTTTTTTTTTTAGTTGTTGGTGAACCTTTATTTATTTATTTATTTAATTTATATGTGGTGCTGAGAATTGAACTCAGTGCCTCAATATGCTAGACAAGTGCTTTACAACACTGAGCCCCAGCCCCAGCTCAATAGTGACATTAATCAACATTTTTATAGGCCCCTGAAAGATTCTGATTTATACAAGACTATAAATTGGCAATGAATAATGTTTAATCATAAATGTCTACAAATATAGCTTTATGATTTTTCATATTTATAAACATTTCCTTCCATTTGAAACAACTGTAGGTGAAAGTTTCTTCTTACCTCATAATAATTCCTGAGTATGCTTGAGGATTATGGGAAAATCATTGCCACAAGTGAATTAAATGAATTATTCTTGGTAAAACAATTTTAAATGCAAAGTTAAAAACATTTTCAAAACTTTCACTGCTGGGTGTGGTGGTGCATGCCTGTAATCTCAGAAGCTCAGGACCCTGAAGCAGGAGGATCACGAGTTCAAAGCCAGCCTCAGCAACTTATGGAGGCACTAAGCAATTTAGTGAGGCACTAAGGATAAAATAAAATATGAAAGGGGTCTGGGGATGTGGCTCAGTGGTTAACGACCCCAGGGCTCAGGACAGGTAAATGTAAGTTGTTTAGGAAATTTGTTTCACATTCACTAGATTCTTCCTGTGGACACTAATGACTGCTCTGGAATGCTCAGGACTATTTATCAAATGTGATGATTGCCATAGACTGTCTTCATCATGTATGTTGTCTGACCTCAAAGCACACTGAGACAGCCTTCTTTTGGATATCTCTACTACATGGTCTCTGAAATCTCCACTCCTAAAAGTCCCAAACTGAACCCCCAAACTGTTCATAGATTTACCATAATATCTGTACATTTTCTATAAAACTATACTTCATACCCCCCCTACCTTTATATCCCGTCTTAGTGAAGGGTACGAAATCCATCCAGCCGTCCTGATCAGACTTCTGGGAGCATGCTGTACTTCCATCTCTTGTCCTATGGCCAGAATGAAGTTCAGTTGATTTTACCTTCTTGGTTATAGAGCCAAACTTCCTGGCTTCAAATTTCAGTGTTTTACCTTCATAGTTGAGTGGCCTTGGTAAGTTACCTTTCCACCTTGTGCTTCATCTGTCACGTGCACACAATAATGGTAACTTACAGAGTGATTGTGAGAAATAAGTAAATTAATACACATAGCTTATTTAGAGTAGGGCCTGGCACATAATACATGTCATGCAAGTATTTGTCCTTTTTTTTTTTTGCTTTTACTGGATTCAAAATGAATGCAGAAAACCCACAACAGACAGAGACAAAAAAAAAAAAAAAAAAAAAAGAAGAAGAAGAAAAAGAAAAAGAAAGAAAGAAAGAAAAAGACAGATGGTTGTTTGTTTTATGACCCTGTATCACTGTGTAATAAGATCACTTGTTTTCAATCAGTGCTAGGTTCCAGGGCCACCTAGCCATCATATCCCCTCCCAAGTTTATAAAGGTTGACAATGATGGGATAACTTATTGAACAAGTCACTTTATATATAATCGTGTTTTTTCATTGTAGAACTTATTAGCTTTTCTGTTTGGTTTAAGAAAAAACATGTAGGGGTACATAGTTTTCTTTTTGCTTCAGGCCCTGAAGTGGCTTGGCTCAGGATAAGGCAGAGCTGACAGAACTGGCTGATGGTATGGATGTATGGGATAAGCAAAACGAGGAATCATCGTGGGCTTGTGCAAATGGATGAAGGGTGATGTCAATAACTTGATGTGTGACCTTGGGAGAGAAGAGGCTTGGTGCATAAAAACAGAGTTGTGTTTCTGACAAATCAATTTGAGAGGCTGGTTAGAGACCCACATTGGGATTTCAAGTAAGCTGTTATAGTCAAATCTTTCAGTTCTTTAGGAATCTTGTTTTTGTCTACATGGCTATCTACTCTCTGCCCACCAGCTTCTTGGGCAAGGGTTTTGGATGTTATCTCCAAGTAACTTTGCCATCATGGTCTTGGTTGACATAGTCTGGGCATGAAATCTTACATGGCTACTTGTTAGCTTTTTGAGAGGGGTGTGTGTGTGTGTGTGTGTGTGTGTGTGTATGTGTATTTTAACATATAGTTAGGTAATGTTACCTGGAAGAGATCTTAAGATCCTTCAACTCTTCAGTTTTTCAGATGGAAAGCTAAGTCCCAGAGGGGATAAAGATGACTTCCTTAAGATCTCGAAAACTCCTAGTCCTCATCCTACTACATAAAGTTGCTTTGTATTCAAAGTGAGTATTCTTAATATTTTCTGCTTCAAGGGTCTAATTTGAAATAAATCTCTTGGGAACCATCAGTCATTTTCCATATATATTTATAAAATAGATACTCCTTTTTTTTCAGTACTGGGGATTAAATTCTGCCTCACACATGCTAGGCAAGCACTCTACCACCGAGCTATACGCCTACGTGTGTGTGTGTGTGTGTGTGTGTGTGTGTGTGTATAAAACATTGTCCTTCTGAAATCTAAAAATTCAGAACACATGGATCAAAGGAAAAGAGAAACAATGGCCAACAAGAGTGAACCTTAGGCACTGCATGTAAATAAATTTGTAACAGGGTCACCTTGAATATGTTATCTGAAATTTTCTGAAAGACAGTAAACATCTTAAGAGTTTTTGTGAGAGAAGTTCAGAGGATGCAAGTGCCCATGCATAGGAAGTATTCAAAAAAATGTTGATCAAAAGGCACTTTAGCCACCATACAATAATCATGGGAGACTTCAACACACCTCTCTCACCACTGGACAGATCTTCCAAACAAAAGTTGAATAAGGAAACTATAGAACTCAATAACCAATTAATAACCTAGACTTAATTGACATATATAGAATATACCACCCAACATCAAGCAGTTACACTTTTTTCTCAGCAGCACATGGATCCTTCTCAAAAATAGATCATATATTATGTCACAGGGCAACTCTTAGACAATATAAAGGAGTAGAGATAATACCATGCATCTTATCTGATCATAATGGAATGAAACTGAAAATCAACAATAAAAGAAGGAAGGAAAAATCATGCATCACTTGGAGAATGAACAATAGGTTACTGAATGATCAATGGGTTATAGAAGACATCAAGGAGGAAATTAAAAAATTCTTAGAAATAAATGAAAACACAGACACAACATATCAGAATCTATGGGACACATTGAAAGCAGTTCTAAGAGGAAAATTCATTGCTTGGAGTTCATTCCTTAAAAAAAGAAAAAAACAACAAATAAATGATCTCATACTTCATCTCAAAATCCTAGAAAAAGAAGAGCAAAACAACAGCAAAAGAAGTAGAAGGCAAGAAATAATTAAAATCAGAGCTGAAATTAATGAAATCAAAACAAAAGAAACAATTGAAAAAATTGACAAAACTAAAAGTTGGTTCTTTGAAAAAATAAACAAAATCGACAGACCCTTAGCCATGCTAACGAAGAGAAGAAGAGAGAGAACTCAAATTACTAGCATACGGGATGAAAAAGGCAATATCACAACAGACACTTCAGAAATACAGAAGATAATCATAAATTATTTTGAATCCTTATACTCCAATAAAATAGAAGATAGTGAAGGCATCGATAAATTTCTTAAGTCATATGATCTGCCCAGATTGAGTCAGGAGGATATAGACAACCTAAACAGACCAATATCAATTGAGGAAATAGAAGAAACCATCAAAAGACTACCAACTAAGAAAAGCCCAGGACCAGATGGGTACACAGCAGAGTTTTACAAAACCTTTAAAGAGGAACTAATACCAATACTTTTCAAGCTATTTCAGGAAATAGAAAAAGAGGGAGAACTTCCAAATTCATTCTACGAGGCCAACATCACCCTGATTCCTAAACCAGACAAAGACACTTCAAAGAAAGAAAACTACAGACCAATATCTCTAATGAACCTAGATGCAAAAATCCTCAATAAAATTCTGGCGAATCGGATACAAAAACATATCAAAAAAATTGTGCACCATGATCAAGTAGGATTCATCCCTGGGATGCAAGGCTGGTTCAATATACGGAAATCAATAAATGTTATTCACCACATCAATAGACTTAAAAACAAGAACCATATGATCATCTCGATAGATGCGGAAAAAGCATTCGACAAAGTACAGCATCCCTTTATGTTCAAAACTCTAGAAAAACTAGGGATAACAGGAACATACCTCAATACTGTAAAAGCAATCTATGCTAAGCCTCAGGCTAGCATCATTCTGAATGGAGAAAAATTGAAGGCCTTCCCTCTAAAATCTGGAACAAGACAGGGATGCCCTCTCTCACCACTTCTGTTCAACATAGTTCTCGAAACACTGGCCAGAGCAATTAGACGAAAGAAATTAAAGGCATAAAAATAGGAAAAGAAGAAATTAAATTATCACTATTTTCAGATGACATGATTCTATACCTAGCAGACCCAAAAGGGTCTACAAAGAAACTATTAGAGCTAATAAATGAATTCAGCAAAGTGGCAGGCTATAAAATCAACACGCATAAATCAAAGGCATTCCTGTATATCAGCGACAAATCCTCTGAAATGGAAATGAGGACAACCACTCCATTCACAATATCCTCAAAAAAATAAAAAACTTGGGAATCAACCTAACAAAAGAGGTGAAAGATTTATACAATGAAAACTACAGAACCCTAAAGAGAGAAATAGAAGAAGATCTTAGAAGATGGAAAAATATACCCTGTTCATGGATAGGCAGAACTAACATCATCAAAATGGTGATATTACCAAAAGTTCTCTATAGGTTTAATGCAATGCCAATCAAAATCCCAACGGCATTTCTTGTAGAAATAGAGAAAGCAATCATGAAATTCATATGGAAAAATAAAAGACCCAGAATAGCAAAAACAATGCTAAGCAGGAAGTGTGAATCAGGTGGTATAGCAATACCAGACTTCAAACTATACTACAGAGCAATAGTAACAAAAACAGCATGGTACTGGTACCAAAACAGGCGGGTGGACCAATGGTACAGAATAGAGGACACAGAAACCAATCCACAAAACTACAACTATCTTATGTTTGATAAAGGGGCTAAAAGCATGCAATGGAGGAAGGATAGCATCTTCAACAAATGGTGCTGGGAAAACTGGAAATCCATATGCAACAAAATGAAACTGAATCCCTTTCTCTCGCCATGCACAAAAGTGAATTCAAAATGGATCAAGGAGCTTGATATCAAATCAGAGACTCTGCGTCTGATAGAAGAAAAAGTTGGCTACGATCTACATACTGTGGGGTCGGGCTCCAAATTCCTCAATAGGACACCCATAGCACAAGAGTTAATAACTAGAATCAACAAATGGGACTTACTCAAACTAAAAAGTTTTTTCTCAGCAAAAGAAACAATAAGAGAGGTAAATAGAGAGCCTACATCCTGGGAACAAATCTTTACTCCTCACACTTCAGATAGAGCCCTAATATCCAGAGTATACAAAGAACTCAAAAAATTAGACAATAAGATAACAAATAACCCAATCAACAAATGGGCCAAGGACCTGAATAGACACTTCTCAGAGGAGGACATACAATCAATCAACAAGTACATGAAAAAATGCTCACCATCTCTAGCAGTCAGAGAAATGCAAATCAAAACCACCCTAAGATACCATCTCACTCCAGTAAGATTGGCAGCCATTATGAAGTCAAACAACAAGTGCTGGCGAGGATGTGGGGAAAAGTGTACACTTGTACATTGCTGGTGGGACTGCAAATTGGTGCAGCCAATTTGGAAAGCAGTATGGAGATTTCTTGGAAAGCTGGGAATGGAACCACCATTTGACCCAGCTATTCCCCTTCTCGGTCTATTCCCTAAAGACCTAAAAAGAGCATGCTACAGGGACACTGCTACATCGATGTTCATAGCAGCACAATTCACAATAGCAAGACTGTGGAACCAACCTAGATGCCCTTCAATAGACGAATGGATAAAAAAATGTGGCATTTATACACAATGGAGTATTACTCTGCATTAAAAAATGACAAAATCATAGAATTTGCAGGGAAATGGATGGCATTAGAGCAGATTATGCTAAGTGAAGCTAGCCAATCCCTAAAAAAACAAATGCCAAATGTCTTCTTTGATATAAGGAGAGTAACTAAGAACAGAGTAGGGACGAAGAGCATGAGAAGAAGATTAACATTAAACAGGGATGAGAGGTGGGAGGGAAAGGGAGAGAGAAGGGAAATTGCATGGAAATGGAAGGAGACCCTCAGGGTTATACAAAATTACATACAAGAGGAAGTGAGGGGAAAGGGGAAAATAATACAAGGGGGAGAAATGAAGTACAGTAGATGGGGTAGAGAGAGAAGAGGGGAGTGGAGGGGGTAGAGAGAGAAGAGGGGAGGGGAGGGGAGGGGGGATAGTAGAGGATAGGAAAGGCAGCAGAATACAACAGACACTAGTATGGCAATATGTAAATCAATGGATGTGTAACTGATGTGATTCTGCAATCTGTATACGGGGTAAAAATGGGAGTTCATAACCCACTTGAATCAAAGTGTGAAATATGATATATTAAGAACTATGTAATGTTTTGAACAACCAACAATAAAAATTAAAAAAAAATAAAAAATAAAACAAAACAAACAAACAAAAAAAGGCACTTTAGGAATTTCCAAAAGACTCTCAACAAAGTTCTTACATGTAAAAAGCCTTTTGAGCCTAGGCTGCAAAGGATGTACATGGGAATTAACCACAATAGAGTAGTTAGGTTTTGCTTCTGAAGCATCACAGGTCTGAAGAATGAGTGCTGATTTGTGGGTGATGGGAAGAAAGAAGAGGATGAAGGCAAAGAGAGTTGGGGCCACTGAATATAAAAAGAAGGCATAAGGAACAGGGATTTGGGCTGGAACAGGAAGGCATCCCTGTCTTTCAGAATCCATCTCCGGTGCAGGAATCATTTAATGTTTGAATTCACACCAGGGAAGAGAAGGAGTCATCCCTTCGTGACTGAACTAATTTCATACTAATTTCTCCACTCACCCAAACATCCCATGGCTGGTTTTGTTTTATTTGTCTGAGCTTCCCAGCAGGAGGCATTTAGATCTGGCCACTGAAATTGCTCCAAGCAGACTCATCAGGACAGACTCATCACTGCCATGTCCTGCAAATTGACTACTCAGTTGGGAGGCCAAGTTTGGAGATGCCTATGAGGTTTCCCAGTTTTCCCCTAATATAAAACGGCAGCAACTGGGGCTCCAGACTTGTAGAGTGGAAGCTTTTTCCAATGAAAAACCTGTTCAAATCCTCCTGCACGTTTACCTTGAAGGGCGTGTGAGAGTTGCGCGTCTTTCTACCTTTAATGGGACAACCCGCGCACACTGCACCCAAAGTATATGATGAATATGGTCTTTGCTATTATCTTCTCCATCTTCCATTCTCTCTCCTTTCCTTGGGCGAATAAGAAAGTAAAAATCTTAGAGGATCCTTTCATTGCCCTGAGGACCATTAAATGGAGGGGACGTAAGGTCCCAGGGGACTGGAACCCCGACCCTCGCTCTAAGCTTACCTTAAAAGATAAGTGCTAAACCCCTGCTCCCCGTTGCCAAAGCCACCTGACAAGTTCCAGAAGTGCTTGGTTGTTTTTGGAATGGGGATACCGGGGGTGGGGCGTCTAGGACAGAAGATGAGGGTCAGGTGTTTCGCGACGGTGGCATGCAAGGAGGAGGCGCTGCAAAGACCCCGCCGCTCCTCCTCCGCCCCGGCTGGGCGCTCTCTGCTGCCCCCCACGGAGGCGCCCAGGCCCCAGCCCGGCCCCCCCAGCGGCTCCTCGGGAATGCTGGGAATGTGAGTCAGGGCCTCCGCGATCAAGAGAGCGCGCCGGCTGGCCGGGCGGGGGCCCGGTGGAGCGCAGCGCCTGGCAGCGCCGCGCGAGCGCGCGTCTCGGGACTGCGGCGGGTGCCGCCCCCTCGGCAGCCGGCCCCGCCCGCCCCTGCCCCAGCCCTCGGAGCCGTGTCCTCCTCCTTCCCTCCCGCCCTCCAGCTCCCCGGCCAGCTCCTCCTCCTCCCGCTCTTGATCGCTCTGGCTCCGGCGCCGGCTTCGGCACCTCCCGGCCGCCCGGGGCCGAGGCGACGTGAGGTTGTAAAAATCCATGTGGGACGGCCCCGGGGCGAGCATCGCAAAGGTGAGACGCCGGCGCCGGGGCTGCCCGGTGCCTGGCTCCCTCGAGGCGCCCTGCCGGGCATCCCTCGTGCCGGGTTCCCCTCGCTCGTGGGGAGCTGCAATGCGTTATCAGGGGGAGCCGAGGGGTGAACCATCCGCCTCCACCAGGGCTTTCTTGGGCGGGGGAAGGGTTGGGCGGCCTAAGGGCGGATTTGTCTTGATGTATAAACCCCCGGATTGGAACAAGTGCACGGTTTCCTCTGGCGCGCGGGCGGCCCGGGCCACCTCCTGCAGTCCCTCTCCGGCAGCCACCCTCACTGCCATCGCCTTTCTTTTCTCCAGATCCCTCTCTCTTCCTGGCTTGCCCTCTTGCCACGAGGGGTGGGGTGTTTGCAGGGGCAGGGGGCTCGCGGAACCCCAAGCAGAACAAAGTGGTGGAAGGAGGATCCTCAGCCCAGGGGGTGGGGTCCCTGGCTGTCTGGGTGGGCTCTTAGGGGAACAGGTTAAAAAAAAAATCCGTGTCAGAAAAAATGAAGCCGGGTTTATTGGGGAGGGTTAGGAGGTGGTGGTGTATGAAAAGGAATACGATGTGAAATTAAACTGGACAGCACTCCTTCTCTCCCTCTCCCCATCTCCTAATTATACAAGAAAATGGGTACTTACGAGGGTGTACCTATTTATTTATTTATTTTTTAATTACTGTCCGATCCTTTGAAAGATCATTTTAGGACAGTGAAGATTAAGGGCTGCTTTGGGGCGGGATAATAAAATAGCGCTCGTGAACTCTCTGTTCATCCCTGCCTTATTTATTTTGTACTTAAGGGTCTCTGTTCTCCATGTCAGAGAGGGAGGGTCTTCTCTGTTAGGAGAGGATCGATTTTAGGCGGCTACCTGCCTTTGCTGGATGAAAGGCAATTTACTCCCCGAGCGGTGAATTGTCAGTTCCCTCTGTGATTGACAGCCACACCTGCCACTTATGTGGGTGGAATGGGGACCGGTGGCACCCCAAGAGCCAATCAATGCTTGGGAGAGGAGGGCTGCTCCCACTTGTCTTGGTTAGTTTCCTGGTTGGCTCTTTAAAATCAGTGGTTTTACTTAACCATTGGTTTCCACCAGGTATGGGGCTCCAGCTGTGAGAGGCAGACAAGCGGGAAGAAACTCTTCGAAAATGGTATAGCAGCAAGTACGTTTGATCTCTGTTCTCTTGTTCAACCCTCTCCCGTTTATTAGTTGTAGTAGTTGGGGATGCTGAGGCCACTGCCTTGAAAAGGAAATGAATCTATGTAAAGAATGAAATGAGGAGGGGTAATGGGGGTTAGAATTGCCCACCCTTTCCCCCAGAACTGCAGTCTTCTTTATAAGAGACACCATTTACTGTTGAGCTATCTGGGAAAAGGGTGTGGCACTTCGTCTCCTATGGTCACTCTTGTCCTTGTAAAGTCACATTGTTTCTGAGTGTACAGTACCTAGCCCTTAGCTCTATTGGATGGATTTTAAAGTGTTTTTGAAGCAGGAAAATGTACTGTATCAGTACCAACATGAACAGAAGGGATTTTTTTTCTTTCTAGTTTTGACAATATAACACAACTTAGGGGAGTGAGGGCTGCCTTGTTCTCTTTTCTGGTGTGTCAGTTTGGAGGTGACTGTGGGGTCAGGATATATTCTTTCTGGAGAGTAGAAGAGTTTGCCTTTTTCTAATGTGAGCCATTTTGTCCCTTTGCTTCTGTGCTCTAATAAAAGCCTTTCACATTTTGGAGGGGGAGGTGGGTATGGATAGTGATGGAATCATGGCTTTCATCAGCAAGACTTTCAGGGTTAGTTGAACCATGGGTGACGGACCAGATCCTTCTCAACTCTCTAATAGTGAAAGATTGGCTTTTCAACCCCCTTCTCCCTGGATGTGTTAGAAAAATTACTAGTTGATCCAGAGAACCGTCACCTTATAGAAGCTATACCTGGGTGTGAACGTAAAGCTGTGAATTCAGCATTTCATGAACAGATTGTGAACCAGAATGCTCTGGTTAGGATGGTCTTCATGTAGAAGTCAGGTTTGTCAAGGTAATATTATTACTATTACTACTACTATTATTATTATTATTATTTATGCTATTGCTTCACTGAGAACTTTATGTGTATTACCTTTTTCTAACTTTGAGGAGTCCCTAGGAGATAGTTACTATTATTATCTCTAAACTATAGATGTGGAAATTAAAAGTAAATACCTTGCCACAATTCAGTGTGAGAATAGAACTTGGCTCAGATTTGTCTGACCCAGAGACCATGACCTTGCTATGGCCTTGAATTCAAATTTTGATTGTGTGGTCTGAATGTGTCCAGTCTGAAGTGTGGGCTCTCCCAACATGCATGAAGTCAACCTGTGTGGAGCCACTGCAATGTTGATGGTCCTTGTACCTGCCTGTTCACCTTTCCATTCCTAAGTGTTGCTTTTGCCAGTAGGCAAATTTAGGAACTTTGTGTATTATATATCTCTATTAGAGCAGTTTTGGTCCAATAGAAATTTAGTTCCAAAGTTGATGATGACTTAAAAAAAGGTAAAACAAAATAAAATCCACACTCTTTTATTTTTCTTAATACCTTAAATTTCCAGCTGGGAGTCTGAATAGATCTTGGTTGAATAAGTGCGCTTAACATTAGTCACTTGGCTTCTTTCTCCAAAGCATTAGAGTTTCATTTTTTTTCTTTCACTTACAAAGAGATCCTTTTTCATTAGTGATTAGATATTCTTATATTTAAAATTATTCTGTTAAAATAGTATGGCTCTCTTTTGTATTGTGTTGGAAAACCATAGACTTAAGTCTCATCAGTTCCATCTCATTGGTGAAACTGAAAGGTGAAGGTTTGCCAGAAGAAGTCTCCTAAAAATGAATAGGTGAATAGTGCTGGAGTCCTCAAATAGTCTTTGACTTTGGTTAGGTTGATTTGTGTACAATTTTCATTTTTGCATTTAGCCTTTAAAAAAAAAAACAAACAGCTAACAAATTTGGTTGTTCCATGGGAGACCTACTTGCCAGCCCAGAGCCAATAGAGTTTCATCAATGTTTATATTATTTCTTGAATTTTTTTTGGTATTGGGGATTAAACCCAGGGATGCCCTACTATTGAGCTATATCCCCAACCTTTTTATTATTTTATTTTGAGATAGGGTCTCGCTAAGTTGCCAAGGATACCCTCCAACTTGTGGATCTCCTGCCTTAGCTTCTTAAGAAGTGTGTGCCACTACACCCAGCTCTTCCTTCATATTTTATTGCAGTGTTCCTTATTTTAGCAGCTAGTGGAACAAGTGTTAAGCAGAAAGGCACTTCCATTAATGATAGCGTAGGTCTTGTAAATTTAAAACAGTTGATCCAAAGATAGGAATTGTTGGATGTATCAAAAGTGGGGATTCTGGGCTGGGGATGTGGCTCAAGCTGTAGTGCGCTCACCTGGCATGCATGTGGCCTGGGTTCAGTCCTCAGCACCACATACAAACAAAGATGTTGTGTCCGCCGAAAACTAACAAATAAATATTAAAATTCTACCCCTCCTCTCTCTTTAAAAAAAAGTTAAAAAAAAAAAACCAAAAGTGGAGATTCTTCAGCTTGTTCTTTCTTAGGTGAAGAAAATAAAAAGAAATGAATGACACATGTTAAAATATATCAAATGGTAACAATATATTAATAAACTTTGGCAGCATAACAAAAATCTCCAATTTTTAGCAACAAGGAGTCTTCAGGTTGATCTAGAGTGGACTTCTTAGGGTGGCTGTAGTTTAGGTTCCAGTCTATTCCATATGTGCTTTGGGACCCAGGCTAAAGGAATATCAGCTCTATGGGGCATGCCCTTCTTTGGCAGAGCATGGAGTCAAGAGCAAAGGCAAACCAACAAATGTCCCTTTCACTGAAATCTTCTCCCCCTTTCCCCCCATAAAGCAAGTCACCTGGGGAAGCTTAATATCTATAGATAAAAGTAGACTGCCCATTGTAGGGGAGAGAATATTTGATAAACTACAATCCAGACTCCCATAGTGGGTACAAAATGTGGTGTCATTGGGGAATTTTGTAATTTCTCTCCTTCTTGGAGAATGCAGTCCTCATCTTCTTACTCCCACATCTAGCTTTATGATATATAAACATAGTGTTTAACTTTTCATTTCAGGAACATACCATATTTGATTTTAGAGGACTGACTATAAAAGCAGGTATGTGTATACACACGAATTACTTAAATTATTAAGGCACTATTTGTTAAAATTTACTGTGTTGCAAGAAATAATGTTCAATGCAGGGTGAACACAGTTTTAAACAGATGTGGGTCCTTTTAAGGAACTCATAGAGAGTTTACTTGGGTAAAATGGCATTTTCTTGGATTCTGGTTTGGAGATGCAGATACAGCAGTAGATACAGTAGTAATGTGAGGAGCCCATGCATATATAATGAGTTATTCCATTTGACCAGAGGCAAGAAAGGTGAAAAACAATAATAATAACCATTATAATAATAGTAGTAGTATTTATAGTTTAACTTTTATTGAGTGGTAAAGGCACTGTGCTTAGCACTTTCCGTAAAATATCTAATTTAATTTGGGGGGTAGACATTGTTGATTGCCTACCTAATATTAATTCTCCTCCTTTTTACTAAAAGTACCTCAGTTTTATTTGAAATGGGAATATGACTACTTCCCCTTCCCAGACTCCTTAGCAGTTTAGAATGGATGTGAGACTGAGTTCTCATGATGATATAAGTGGAAACTATTGGGTGAGGGCTTTCCTGAAAACTTTATGAGGAAGAGACACTGGATGGTAACTCTGCTTTTGTCCCCTGTTCGCTTTTGGGGACATCAGCACAATGCCTGGATTGGCACAGCTAACTACCTCCATGAAGATAATAAAACCATGTGTTAAAAATGGCAAAGCCAGTTGTGCCTGTCATCCCAGCTATTTGGGAAGCTGAAGCAGGAGAATCCCAAGTTTGAGACCAAGCTCTGTAGTAAGACCCTGTCCCTAAAGAAAAAGTGCTAGAGATGTAGCTCATTTGTAGAGTGCACATGTGCAAGGTCCTCAGTTCAGTCCCCAGCATGATCTGGGTGTAGTGGAGGGGAGGGACAAAGTGGAGCCTAGACAGATTTTGGTCTTGATGACATTTTTCATTCATAGTTCCAGCCTACACTGCCTTGCTTGTATTTATTAGTTCATGAAACAAAAAGACTTACTTAGCTCCAAGCCACTAGTTTTTACATGCAGCTAATCACACTCCTTACTGATAACAAACTTTCTCAAGGGCCTCTCAAAGTGGATGCTCTCATGCTATTTTATAGGTGAGAAGATTAAAACCGAAAGAGGTTAAGGACATTGCCCAAGATCAGGCATGTTGTGTGAATCACACTGGGATTCAAGGCAATGTCATTTTGACTTTTAAGTTTCTCATCCTGCCTTTGGCTGGGCAGGATAAGTACCATAGTGGAAATAAAGTTGGCAAAGTAGGTTAAAGTAAGATTAAGGAGGCAACTGGTGTCTGGGTTGAAATGTTGGAGCTTGATTTCAGGGGCTGGAGAGTATAAGTCAGACTGGAGGCTGGGAGACCAACAAGGCTTATGTACATGATATGCTCTCATGTGAATGACAGTAGAGGAAAACTGGGCACAGAGCAAACCTGGGAACATGAAGAGAGAGTGGAATTGGGTGAACTCAAATCAAAGTTGCCTGTTAATTTATAATCTGAGAATAAAATGAAAGTTTATTGAAGGTTAGTATTAACTTCTACTAATGGCTTCACATTCGCCAGGAAGTAGAGAATGAGTAATGCAGAGAATTGCTAATGGAACGTGAATCATTATTTAGTGCCTTTTAGGGTGGGGATTTCTGCTCATTGTTAGTACCTTTTATTGAGCCCTTGATGACCTCGTCTGACATGATTTTGGTCTGGGTCTGGCTCCAATGTGCCAGTTAAAGGTAGCAGAGATGAAGGGTCAAGTCAGAGGATGCTGCAGTAGATTCTATCAATGGACTTATTTCCGCTGTCATCCCTTAAATGTTCCAGAGTTTTCATGGAGGGAAGGGTACTCTCTCTTACCCTCTCATCTACTTTTGAAAATCTGTACAAGAGAGGATTTGGTTTATATTAGTGTTTTTCAGATGTTTTTCATCTGTAGAAACTTTGTTTCTTAAATAAAAATTCAGAGTTCAAGTTTGTGTTGTCTGAGATGTCTTTATATTGAGGCCATCTCTCTCAAATGACTCTTACATACTCTCTTAGGTCAAGCATTCTGTGAACTTTATAGCAGTCCAGATGTTTTACTTGAGCATCCTCTTCAATGAGCACCTTTATTATTCCACAGCTTGTTGTGTCTTAATATCTGTTAATGTTCCCCATAACTACTTTTTCTTTCCTTCCAGGCATATGTTGGAAGTGACTTGCTTTGTTTCTATGCTAGAACATTTAATTTCCAGTATGAGGTCATCCAGTGCTCTCTTCTACTGCTGGGATGATCATAGAAACACAGAGTCCCCATCTGCCTGGGTCCCCACATCACTAAATAAGCAAAGTTTTCAGTCAGCTGGAATTGTATATACAATGTGACCAAGAAAAAAAATCTTTATTGTTTTACCCATAAAGGTTTTGTGAGTATTTGTTTTTGCAGCACTTTTAAGCTTATCCTTACTGATACATCATCTGTTAAAAACACCTGCTAAACTTTATTTATCTTACTCTTTGGTTGTATTCTAGATTAACCTGACATCTGGGCAACTTGACCTTGCTTTGTGCTTGGGAAAGCAGCAGGCAAGCATCTATATCAGCTGTCTGCGCAGTTCTTGTACTTACAGATTTTTTTGAATTGAATTGTTAGGCTCAATAATATTTGCTTTCATGTTAAAAAAAAACACTAAAGATATATAGTTATAGTGTACTTTACTGTTTTTCTTAAAAAGAAAAAAGAAGTCTTTAATGCTCTGTTGCTTTTCATTTCTTCCTCCCCCCGCCCAGTACTAGAGGGATTGAACCCAGTGATACTCTTCTACTGAGCTACATCTCCAGCTTTTAAAATTTTTTAAAATTTAGAGACAAAGTCTTGCTAAGTTGCCCAGGTGGGCTTGGACTTGTGATCCTCCTGCCTCAGCCTCCTGAGTTGCTGAGATTATAGATGTGTGCCGCCATGCCTGTTTAGCTGTCCTGTTGTTTTTTCACAATCTCTGTTGCTTGGAGAGGAATAATGATTATCAGTTACCATAACAATGACTACTAATTTTTAAATAAGTACATATTTCTTGATTTATGAAGTATTTATTTAACATCTACTTTGTGATCGTTATGGGGGGTACAGAGATGAGCGACAGTTCCTTACTTGGAGCTTACACTCTAGTTATGTCATGGGTATGTTTGCTCTGGACTATGAAGGGCACCAGTTTTTAGTATTTTCTTTGTGTTAGGCAATGTGACTGTGGTAGGTACTTTATGTGGCTCATTTTGTACTAACTATAATGTGTTATTCCTATTTTATAGATAAGAAAACCAAGGCTCAAAGAATTTGATAAGTTCCATGAAAGCAGGAACTTTTGCCTTTTGTCATATCCCCAGTGCCTACAAGAATGTTTGACACATAGCACATGTTCAATAAGTGTTCACTAAATAAATGAAGGAATAGAAAAACTTGCTTAAAGAGTCAGATTTGGCCAGGTGTGGTTGTGTGTGCCTGTAATCCTAACAACTCCGAGGCTGAGGATCACAAGTTCAAGGGCAGCCTGGGCAATTTAGCAAGACTGTATGTCAAAATAAAAAAAATAAAAAGAGCTGGAGGTGTAGATCAGTGATATAGGACCCCTGGATTCAATTCCCAGTACCATAAACAAGACAAAACAACAAAACAAAAAACCAGATTTGAACCCATATCTGCCTGATTTTCAAGGCTGATATACCTAGACAGGAGCAGTGTATGGCCTAACAACTGCAACAAAAGCGACCACCAAGCCCCACAGTGTCGAAGCCAAAATCACCAGGGCAAGCTAGGTTATCTCACAACCAGGGCTTGTCTTCTGTGTGATGTTCTATTCACCTGGCCTTAGCTGGCGAAGCCCTAAGCCACTTCCTCATGGACTTAATTGGATATAACTGGTCACCCCTTTCCTAGGCTAGTTCAGTTTCTACCCCTGGTGAATTTCCTCCTCACTTGGCTGACTGAATCCCAGGGCTGTGCTCTTAACCTCTTGGGAAGTCCTTCTCCACTTACATCTTTCCAAGTTGTTGCTTTCAAATTCTACTCCCTGTGTTCTTGAACTCATGTTGAGTTTGCCAATATGAGTTCAAGTTCATGTTGTTCAGAGCCCAGGAAATCTGTAGTTGCTGGCACCTAGTGGGCACTCAGCAAAATTAGAGAGTGGGGGGGGGGGGTGCGAGCACATGCACGCTAGCTAGCTAGCTAGCTGCCAGCACTTTTAGGAAGGAATAAGTGATTACTTTTTTCCTGGAAATCAATAATGAGATTACAGTCCCACAGAATGTGTTGAAAGGACATCTTTGGGATACCTGTGTAGATTAAAGGCCAATGGCAATGTTCATAGACACCTCATACCTGCAGCTTTACTTTGATTCTACATTTTGCTCACTTAACTCTTGTACTGTTTGTGGTGTGTGTGTGTGCATGTGCCCGTGCACACACATGCACATTCTGGTAGCATTGCCTCTTTTTTTCATGACTTCTGCTTTCCACCCCTAAAGGTATAGTCATCATTCTGAATTCAGGGTATGAATGAATTGTAGGCAGCAAACTGCATTCCTCCTAAATGCATGAGGAGCAAACTATTAATTCAAGGCAACTTCTTAGTGGCTCAGAAGACAAGGGCTTGAATGAGAATTGAGCAATGTGACTGTTCTTTAAGAATGCTCTCAGATCCTCATGCAAACCGTGAGAGATATTTCTGCTAAAATGGTATGACTAATTATAGCAAGAAAGAGCAGGGTTTTATAAGAAACCAAGTCTTGTTGTGCACTGCAGCTATTAGTTCTCTTGTAGTGAATTTCTCTCTAACAAGATGGATGTGGTCAGGGTGGGAGTTCAGCCTCTGTGGGCCTGAAGTGATTGAAGGTCTTTGGGGTCTGGGAGCTGCTCTGGGGGTGGTGACCTTCTCTCAGAACGTGGAGAAGTGGGCAGCTCTGCAAGATATAAGGTTGGGCTGGACCTGTGATCCCTGGTGATTTTCTCAGTCTGACTGGTGGGTATCAGACTCAGGATGGCCTTTCCTGAGTCTGGCTTAAGACAGATTGGCTGTGTCGCCTTCCTGCCAGCTGGCTCCCGCTCTCTGTCATCACCTTGAGGAGCAAGAGCGTGGTTCAAGGAACAGCATCCAAGTACAGCAGAGTTGTTGACTCTTTTTCACATTTGCCTCTCAGGAGAGGGTTTTTGGTTTCTTTCCATCGTCTGGTTATGTGTATGTTTTCTTCCCTTCTAGACTGTAAAGTTCCTTCCTAGACCTTCTTTGTTTCCCATTTTGGCTCTTTATAGGCTTTTTCTCAAAGCCTCTGTCTTTGGGGAAGCAGTAGTTTGGGTAATAAGTGGGGTGAGAGCTTGGCATTCTTTAAAAAAATGAATGTACCTCTGAATGCATATTAATTGTACATCTTTTTAAAAATATATATTTTTTAGTTATCAATGGACCTTTATTTCGCTTATTTATATGTGGTGCTGAGTATTGAACCCAGTACCTCACACATGCTAGGCAAGTGCTCTGCCACTGAGTTACAACCCCGGCCCTTAATTGTACATTTTAATGGGTTTCACTCTGACATTTCTATACATGCATATATTGTGCTCTGATCATGTCCACTCTCTCTTCTCCTTTCTTCCTTCTCCCCCACTTCCCGCTTCCCCTTCCATGATAGTTCCAGAGGTTGGCTTTCTTATGGACACCATGAAAAGGGGTCCTGTTTGATGCAGAGTGGATACAAAGGCAGCCAAGTTCCAATGGCTGCTGTATATCAGGTTTGTGAACATGGAGCAGTTAGGAGGTTTGGACACTCAAGGGGAATTCTTTACCTTTTTTGGTTAAGGCATATATTTTTATATGCAGGCTTCAAATACACTGATGGCCACCTTGACTTCACAACATGAATCGTTGCTTAGAATAACTTCAGAGCAGATTTTTTGAATACAGGGAGTTAGCATTGACCTGGGGTCAAGAGACCTAAGTTCTCTTTCTGAGTTTGTCACTAGCTTTCTCCTTATTTGGTATCTCTGTTTTTCTAACATCTAGGCCAAGTTTCTTCAAAGGCCCTTTACCTACAGTTTTTTTTTTTTTTTTTTAACAACAGTTTCTTCATGCAGAGTTTCAACTATCACTTATTGGCTATTTTAACCTAGAAAACAAAAATGGCCTAGGTGTTTTCATGATGGACTTTATTAACAAATAACTTAGCCCATATATATGTGTGTGCATATATATATGTGTGTGTGGGTGTTGGTACATATACATATATGTGCATATATATATTTGTATATGTATTTATCATATATGTGTGTGTACTTGTTTTATTCCAGTCCTCTTCTAGGTTTAAGTGGGGATTATAAGCAAAGCAGGTGATTTGAGGGTGCTGTGGGATAGTAGCAGCTATTGGAGTACCAGAGAAGTAAGCAGGCTGTAGCAATAGGTGCTCTCAGAGGGGCGCATCAAGGCCGTCATGGAGGACCTAGGACATTTATGGATGAAAGATGAAGGAAGGATTCCTGAGGAGGGGAACACTTAAGCTGTCACTGAAAGGGAAGTGGAGTTAGCTGGAAATAGCTGAGGGAACAGGGTGTGCCCAAGTCCAAAGTTAAGTGAGAGAATGGAAGATCTGGGGTTTGTCGAGGGGAACATAGGTAAACCTGTAGAGCCAGAGTTTAGCTTGGCTGCAAGTGAATGGTGAGAAAAGTTGGAGAGAATGACAGGGCATAAGGATCCCAAGAGCTATTTAGAACATGGAGCTTGAGCTGAAACTTCAAGAGATTTCAAGTAGGGGATTGGCATAATCAGAAACACTGAATTCTCTGTTCTCCTTTCAGTCTACTTTTCTTGCAATAATAATTTTCTTGTGGAGTATGAGGCTTAAGTTGGGGGTGATGAGCTTGAAATTGGGGAGAGTGGGTAACTGGATAGCCTGGAGAACCATAGATTGAATATGGCTCTGGATATCCTACAGTGCCCTTTGTAATTTCATTGCCCAAACACAATTTATACAACCTTACTAACTTTCAAAGACCATTTTCTAGGTGATCAAAGATCTGCTGTGGAACTCTGTAATACTTGTAGGTTTGGAGAGTCTCTCCAAAGACCATCCAGTACCATGCTCTCTTCAGTGAGTTTTAAGTAGGGCACAGAGAGTATGGATCTTGCTCAAAAATCTTTGCAAATGTTTACAGTTAATGGACAGAATCAAACTGACTTTGTTAGACTAATAGAGGGAAGTACTTAGAGTAATTTATAGTGTACAGACTTTGAAAGTGGCATGAGATAGTTCATGAATGGGAATGGTTTAATTATTCCCTGATGCCTGCGTACAAGATTGAAAGTCAGGGGATGTAGCAGCATTCAACTGCCCCATCCATACTGGCTGCCTCTGACTACATTTTTGTACATTACATGGCAACACAGCTGAGCTGCCTTTCATACACTGCTTTTAATTTCTGTGCCTCAGTTTATGAAACAATATTTTGATCAATTGTATCACAGCCAAAGTAGTTTTATTTCAGCAGCATCACCATATTTGTATAGGAGTTTTGTGCAATCACTGGCATACTTCTTGAATTTTGTCATTATTTTGTAAGTGGGAAATGGAAAATGTGGGCCATAATACATGGAGAAGTATGAACCTCGTAATGTAACTGAGGCAAAGATGGAAACTATTAGACATGCCCAGTTTGGGTGGGGTTTAGTCAGAAGCTTTGAGCTTAATTTGGCCAGTTCTATATAGATTGTGAAATATGAACAAAGTAGAAAGAGTATGTATGTATGAAATATTGGACAAAAAGCTTTGCGGATTATGTTAAACAGCAAGATGTAATTTGGGATTTTAGCATTTATTTGTTTTTTGGAACAGAGCTTTTTTTTTTTTAATGTGGAAGTCTAGTCAACATTTCTTTGTCTAGTTTTTGAAAAAAAAACATATTCAGAAAGGCATTTTCTATAGCAGTAGGAGATAGACATTGAATTTATCTTCAGTCTTCTTTTAAAAAATACTTATCTTGTACTTGTAGTTAGACCCAATACCTTTATTTTACTTATTTATTTTTATGTGGTGCTGAGGATAGAACCCAGGGCCTCACACGTGCTAGGCGAACACTCTACCACTGAGCCACAACCCCAGCCCAAGTCTTATTTTTTATTAAAAAAATAATAATAAAACCCAGGGCCTTGTGCATGCTAAGTGTGTGCTTTGCCACAGAGCTACATCCCTATCTCAAAAAAGACCTCATCAGTCTTTTTTGAGAGTCCACCAGAACCAATAACCTGTTACTCTGGTTTTCCAGTCAGCATAGGTGATCATTGTGGTAACAACATTCTCTATGTATTCTGGCAAACAACAGAAACCAAAGCAAATAAAATGGTACTTGGCAAAGGATACACCTCAATGGAATTTCATGATTCCATGCTTTCATTTGTTAGAATGATGTACTGTGGAACTAGAAAAGACTAAATGTTTCCCGGTCTTTGCCATAAACCTTAGTGCTATGGTTTAGATCTGTAATGTCCCCTCAAAACTCATGTGTTGAAAGCATGGTCCCAGCCGCAGCAAGTTTTACAGGTGAGGCTTTTAGGCAATCATTGGATCATGAATACTTGGATCTCATCAAGTGGATTAATCCACTGACAACAGAATGAACTACTGGGAGGTGGGACCTAGTTGGAGAAAGTAGGTCAGTGAGGGCATGTTCTGGAAGGATTTATCTTGTCTCCAGGCCCTTCCCCCTGACCCTCTCTCTGCTTCCCAGCTGCTATCAGCTGAACAGTTTTCCTCTACGGTGCCTCTCTGCCATGAACCCTCTGAAACTGGGAGCCAAAATAAATCTTTCCTCCTATAAGTTGTTCTTGTCAGTTATTTTGATCACAGTGATGAAAAGCTGACTAACACCCTTAGTGATGCTAACATGGTACATTTGGAACCAAAGAGAGGAAGGGATGCGAATTACAGTTGGTGAACAGTTAACCTCACAGTTCTCTAATTACCTCCTAGGTCAAGAGGGTATGATGATATTATTATATCTGCTCTGAAGGGTTTGGTTGATATCTGGGGAGCTTATCTAACTTCCTTTGTGGGGCTCAGCCAACTTCTAGGCAAAGGATTGAGTTGGATGTGAAAATTCCAATTCCTTTTAATGCCTCTTGTGGTTAAATGGTGAATGCTAAGTCCTGGGAGATGTTAATCAGGTAGAAGATGGGAATGAGTTGGCTCTTGGATTTCTAATCTCTTCCCGAAACTGAGAGACATAATCTATCATCTCTCAGAATGACAGATCACTGTTGGACCAGAAGTTCATATTATGTGCTCATTCTGAGTCAGGTACTTTGCTAAGCAGTTTTAAGAATTATCTCATTTAATCTCTACCATAACTCCTTGATCTAAGTTTTATTTTTCTTGGTGAGGAAATTAATGTTCAGAGAAATTAGGAAACTTGCCTAGGTGTCTTAGTTGTGTTTCCCACAGAAGCTATCCCTAAGAAGTATTCTAGTGCAAGTAATTATTTGGGACATATAGGGAACACTAATAAATGCATGAGGATACAAGATAAGAAAGAGAGGTCAGCCATTAGATGAGGCATTATTAAGTAATTTGCTGCAGTGGCAACTGGAGTTTAATCCCACTAGGAAATGATGGAGAGAGTGGAAAACATCTGCCACATGAGGGGGAAGGGAGGAGGAGTATGTAAACACTAATTTACGTCGTCGTTTTTTTCTTTTGTTTTTTAAAGCTTATTTTTATTATTATCTTTTGTTTTATTGTGGTAAAATATGCATGACACAAATTGCCATTTCAACTGTTTTAAATTTCACCATCATCTACCTCTAGAACTTTTTCTTTGTCCCAGACTGAAACTCTGTACCCATTAAACCACAACTCCTCAATCGCCTTCCTCCAAACCCTGGAGATATCTATTCTGCTTTTATGTCTCTATGAACTTGACTAGCCTGGGTACTTCACATAAATGGTATTATATAGTATTTATTCTATTGTGTCTGGTTTATTTCACTTAGAATAATGTTTCCAAAAGTCATTCGTGTTGTCGCGTGCATCAGAGTTTAATTCTTTTTAAGGTCGATGTCGATGGATACTACTTGCTTTCTTCCCCGCCATCTTTTGGCTATTTTGAATGACATTGCTGTAAACATTGGTGTATAATAATCTGTCAGCTGTTTTCAAAGGTGGTTAATTTTCTAGTACCAGTGTTCAACCCTTTACAAGGGAAGATTAGCTTCCCAAGTTTCAAAAAAATGCCTCAGGCTGTATTGACTGTGGGAAGTTCCTTGGGGAACTCTTAACTGTTTAAGTCAGAAGGCCATTGGCTGGGTATGTATAGTACCTGCTCACAAGGTCCTGACACAAGTAAGTGGAGAAACTAGAATTTGAATCTTGTACCTGTGGCCTCATAACCCATGCTTTTAACTTTTCCACACTGAGCTGCCTTTAGTTACAAATGTAATAGTGCTGAGATATGAAGATGAACAAGACATATTTCTTGCCTTCAAGGAGCTATTATGTCAAATTATCTGTCTTGCACAAGGCTCAAGAAAAGACACTGGCATTATTGGTGCAATCAGAAACTCACAGAGCCCTATGAGTTGGGATCACAGAGAGCAGATGCATGGTTCCCTTTCTCTTGGCTTCCTGTGGTGAAGCATACTTGGTCCAGGGGCTGTCTTCCAGGATGTGTATTCATTCATGTGAAAACCATTAGAGTCATGGGCTCCAGGCCACACCCACTGATGCTAGCTGGCATTTACTATTTGCACAGTTTTGTACTACTGTATCATCTCAGACAGGATTTATTGTCCTTTGAGCCTTGATCTTTATGGCCAAGCATCAAGAGTAGCTATTTATCAGGAAAGAGAGCCTAGGAATGATAAACAGAATACATATGAAAGGAGTTAAAATGGTTGGTTGTATGCATCCATGTTTGAAAAGACATTTATAAGTGATTTGTACCTATCTAGAGACCCAACACAAAATATTCTGTCTCTATTACCTAGATTAATAATGCAGTAAAAGGAGGAAGAAAGAAATGAGAGATAAATCAGTGAGAAATGCTATCCTATATCTTAACCTTAATGTTAAATATTAGCACTATATTCATGGTAGCTGAATGTATTAGTCAGATATTGCTAGGTATAATAAAATGACAAATGATCTCTACATCTCATCTCAGTGGTTTCCCTCTCTCAGATTGTCTGTGGTTCTGTTCTGGGACCCAGGCTGAAGGAATCTTTCTTGGACAGATCATCCTCATATTGGGGAAGAACATTATGGTTTACCCACAAGTTGGCTCTCATAACTGTTGTGCGAATATGGCATCAGTTACATCAGCTCGCATTTTCTTGGTCTAAACAAGTCACAGGGCCAAGTCAAATATCAGCAGAGCAAGGGTTCTCCTCCTGTAGGAGGGATGGGCCAGATAGAGAGGGATGGCGAATATTTTGAACAAATGATGCAATTTACTGCATTGTCCAACATTTTACTTTTGTGTGCAAATTTTTTGGCAAACTTTTTAACTAGCCAGTCTTTTCAGACCCATTGCAAGATGATGATGATTATGATGATTATGAATATTATTTCTATTTTACTCATAAGAAAGAAACAAACTGCACTAAGGTTTTAATTTAAGAAAGCAACCCAATGAATCTGTATTCAATATTGATGACGATGGTTGTACTGAGTACTTACAGCCTTAGGCATGGCACTAAGCACTTTTTCCAGTCTCTGATTTAATCATCACTCACTTCATTTTTGTAAAGTAGCCATTGCTACACCTGAGGACATTGTTATTTACTGAGACACTTACTGAGACTCAGAGAAATTCATTAACTTGCTCAAGGTTAAACAGTAAGTGTGAGAGTCAGGACTCAAGTGTATGGTATGCTCAATCATTTCACCTTGGTTTATCAAACTTGGATGAGATCCCTTTTAAAGAAAATTTCTCATAGAACCCCAGGGTTGAATATAAATTATTGTTATTTTAATGATGCTTTAATTATATAAACATAAAGCTGGTAAGGCATTTTTTTTTTTTAAAAAAAAGCTCTTATGCCTTCATAAAGCTTAAATCAATTTTGAAATTGAGTACACTTCATATTAATAATTCGAATTAACAGCATTAATTTAACTGCATTAACTAAATTGCTGCTTGTAACCAGAATATGAGGCTGATCATTCTGGGCGGGTTCTTTGGCAGTCAGCTGGTCTACCCTGCTGTGTAATGACTCAATTCTCCCACCATCTCCCCAGTTTTCAGCTTCTGTGTAACTTCCATTCCTGCTGAGGAACTTGCCCTCCCTTACCTTTCACCCAGTGGGAACACCTCATTTAGAGTCCCAAGTTCATCTTTTTTTCTTATCTCATTGATCAGAGTGATTCCTCAAGGGTATGGCTTGGAGCTCATACTTGTGCGGCCTGTCTGCTGTGATCATCAAGAATATACTTACATTGTTTGTTTCCATGTTACTGAACTAAAAACAATCGTTAAGTTCTCATGAGATTTGCAGCTTTTTAAAAAACATGACTGTGGATCTGCCACCCAGCCCCATTTCTCACCCAGTTTGAAGCTGGATATTCTCCTCCTTATATGATACAACACGTGTCCTCATCTTTTATTCTCAGAGAGGACCTTGCTGTTTCCAATGTCCAGAGTGGCTGGCAGCCTTGTACAGCCTTGCACAATAGAATAAAGAGGCTCTGACCCCTTTCCAAATGGAAGAATTTGAGTGTTTTGAATGTTAGAAACCATAATACAGATTTGTTCTTGAGAAATATTTATTGAATAGATTCAAACCACGTAACCTCATTTTCTTTTTATTTATTTTTCTCTTAGATACAGTTACATTCTGCATTCTTAGACAAGACATTTGCCTCAGTTGATGACTTCATGTACTAATTGATTCTCCTTCACTGTACTCTATGTCTTCCCCTCCCTGCCTTACTAGGGATTGAACCCAGGGTGCTGTACCACTGAGCAACATCCCCAGCCTTTTTTATTTTTTATTTTGAGACAAGTTTTTGCTAAGTCGCTGAGGCTGGCCTTGAACTTGCAATTCCCCTGCCAGAGGCTTCTGAGTCACTGGGATTATAGGTGTGCACCACTGTGCTTAGCTGTATTTTCAGTTTTCAAAGGATTTTCTGAGTATCATTCAGCTCTGTCCACTTAATTCTTGCTAAAGGCTCAAATGTGACTCTTCCATGGTTATCAATCGTATTCTTGAGAGACCTCAGTTAAGTAATAACATTTATTTTTTTCTTCTTTCCAGAATACGTAGATGAGTGCTTGTTTCTGAAATTTGTACGTTTAAGCCATTCTCTATCTCCTTTGATTGTGGATTTTTTTTTTTTTTTGCTTAGAAATCATGGCTAAAATTTTTCCTTGTGTATGTGATTATGTGTATATTCTCTTTTAGTAAAAAAGCTATTTAGACATAATCCCCATATATTATTGTAAATGTAGGAAAATTCTGTGTGATTGGATTTTTAGGGGCAAGAGGATACAATGGTTATTCTTCCTCCTTTCTGTCATTTTCTCTGGAACATCTGTTAGTTGACAGATTGAAGATTTTTTAGTGTAAAACCCAATAAATCCTGAATATTCTTTATTTTGTAAGTATGCTACAGCTAAAGCTCTGCCAGTTGACATTTCATGTTTGCAGATTAAAAGAAATGCACAGATGTTTTAAAAATGAATCTGAAAACCTTAGTTATTTTTCTCTTCAGTGCAACCAGTTTAATTTGTTCCATTTATGAGACTTTATGAGGCAACGAATAAATGTTGTTATAATCAGCATATTATATTAACCGTAACTGTTATTTTAATTCAGTTTAGCATCTCAAGTTAGTTTTTATTTTTACTGCCTATTGTTTGGGTTTTGATGTATTTTTAACTTGGAGGTTTAGCTGTGTGCTAGATAATAGTGTGTTTCTTTAGCAAAAGTTTTTAGGTGTTTTCAATTTAATATTTTGAAATTAATTGATAAGATTTGAAATTTAACAGTTGGCTAATGAACAGAGCAGTTAACCAATATTTGGGTATACTGAGCCCTTCCCTTATAGCATGGAGTATAGTCTTCCTCCTCACTCAAACACTTTGCTACAAAATATGAGCCAAGGTAGCTGAGCATGTAATCATGCTAAATCTGCACATGGAAAACAGTAATTATAAAATGAGTTTGGAGGAACTAAAGGAGAGAGTGGTGATATGTGCATAGGTGTGTTTAACTTACATAGAGCTTTTTAGAGAGTGATGGGAAAGTGTTTTTGAAAATCTCTGTTGAATTGGATTTTTTTCTTAATCCATGTCTTTGTGGCATTTAAGGATTAAATTGTTTACTATTGGGACTTTCAGTATCTGTTGATGTACAATAGAGTCGCCTGAAGATCTTTCCAGTTTTTAAAAAATGACCGATGACTTAAGCATTTTAAAATAGTAAATTGAGTTTGATCCAAGATAGTCTGACAAGGCTAAGCTTAGTGAACCAAGAGAATTCCTGAGATAACTTGGAGGTTTAAAACCACTGTGTCATGTTCTGGTAGCCTTGGGCTGATCAAAGTCAGCTCTTATAGAGAACCAACTGTGAGATGGGCATTGTGCTAAGCAATTTTCTTGTATCATCTCATTTAATATTTCCCAAATTCCTATGAAAGGTACTGCTGTTATCTCTATTATACAGATGAAAAAAGTGAGGGTGAGGGAAGTGAAGTAATTTGCTTGAGGTTGCACATCAAGAAGTTAGAGAGAGATAACTAACCAGATCTGATTCTGAGGCTCCCCTTTCCTTTTCTCTTCTCTGGCTGTAATTACAAAATTGTCACATACCTTCCATGCAAGTCATTTCAATGACATGAAAAGATCACAATACTAAAGCACCCGCTTTATTCTTTTCAGTATTCAGGGATTGTTTTGTGTAGCTCCTATGTTCGACCTGGGCCAGAGAAACTTTCCCCTGCACTGGGCCTTATTCCCTAGAGGGTCCACTCTGGCCCCCTTATGACTGTATCTTCCCCATGGGAGAAGTCCTCTGGGTTAAGTGCAGATACTCACTTGGAGCCTGTGCCTGGAATTCTAGAGTCTTCTCTGGGTACCCACAGCCTGTGACTTCACTGCCTAAATGATCCCAAGTTGTCTTCCAAGGTCTGCTTGGAAATCGTGGCTGGGTCTCTCTTCCTGAGGGCAAACCCCGCTACCTGTGTGCACATTCCCAGGCTAAGGGATACCTATTTGTGAAGTTATAGGCCAGGTGAAAGAGAACTACTGTCTGTGGGTCAAGGTCAGCTACCGCCTGTGTTTATAAAGTTTTGTTGGAACACATCTATGCCCATTAAATCATCCATGGCTGCTTTTGTGCTGAAATTACAGAGTTGGGTACACATGACAGAGAATGAGTGGCTCACAAAACCCGACATATATTATCATTTGTTCTTTTACAGAAAGTATTTCCCATTCTCTGGACTGGATGGAGGTAGCCTAGCATGAAAGCTGCAGAGTTCATGTGTGTGATGCCACAGGGGTTTAGGGGTTGGGAGAAAAAGGTGTTAACTAAGGAGAGGCCTTTCTCTAGCCCCCAGGTTTTGGCTAGAACTCTGAAGAGCTTAAGAATTTTAATTCAAAACTCATACCTTACCTTTCTCATCCTTACTTTTGTCAAGGTAGGAGTATTGAATGCATTTTATTTAACAGTTTGTTAGCTCACTATATAACTTTAGAAGATAAAGCCGGATGGTACATGGGCCTGTGTTTGTCCTCTTGCCCTGGGCCACCACACAATGTTAGACCAAATGTTAAACCATGGGGCACAGTATAGGGGCTTACAGTAGGAGGGAGGAGAGATTCCAACAAGTAATCACACAGATTCATATGAAATCATAAGTGAACACACCTGATCAGGATTTAGAACACTGTCAACATCCCCTAACAGCAGACTGATCAGGTGTGTTCACTTTATAAAAATTAATTGATCTGTATAATCAAGATTTACCTTTGTTGTAGATATGTTGTGCTTTAACTACAAGTTTATAAAATAAATGGAGAATAACTATAGTAAGAAAAAATTCAACTAAAACTCTTGCTCCCAGTTTCATTTATCCAAATTAAACCCCAAATGCTGAAACCCACCCGTCAGCTTAGCGAGAAGTCCCAGGTCTCTCTACTAGGGACCCCCTGCCTTCCCTACTTCTCCTTGTCTCCTCATTCCCCTGGGCCACCCTGCCCAAAGGGAAGAAAATCCCACACAGCCTGTTTGCTTCTTGATGCCACAAGGTGTCGTTGTTGAGGCTGATCTTCCTCACGTGGAAAGATGCTGCAGGTCCCCTCTGGTCCCTATGGTATAGTCCTGCAAGGCCCAACCCAGTCTCCGCGCAGCCAAGCTCAGACACAGTGTGCCATGTGTAGTATAGCACATGCTCTCAATGCCCCCATATCTTCTTGGCACTCATGGCCTATGTGGAAACAGGAGGGCTTTCTCTTGGCTTCCTTGTAGTGCAGGGGAGCAGCCCTCAGCCAATGATGAGTGTTTTCTTTGCTTTTTGGCCAAGTATCCATGAGGCAGGTCTTACAGTGTTTTTCAGAGCTCCTTCAACAGGACTGAACCAAGTTACACATAGTATTACCTCTCTGAAAAATGCACCCCATATTGATTTCCTTCTCTTCTCTTAGTGCCAAATGATCCTCTTTAGTACTTCCTGAGACTGACTGCCCTCTAAATGAGCTACCTGCACTTAATCCTTGCTCCAGTGTCTGCTTGTGGGAAACCCTACCTAGGGTGCATGGATGTCCTCATGAGTTGCAGCCCTGTGCCCAATGTTGTTTCAGCGTATAGGTTCCACATAGCATGCTGTGTCTCTGGAAGCTTCCAGCCTTACTCACATGCTTTGTTCCTATGGGTTTCTCCAAGGCTACCTGGTCACTTGTTTTGAGTTCAGATTGCCAGCCTGGACTCCTTCTTGTCTTGAGTAATTATTTATTTCCAGGAGCTCTAGACCTTTTTTGTAATCACATTCATACCTTCACCTAGATCTCACTTTGAATCTTGGCATGAGAGACTGGGGCATCAGTGGCTTCTCTCCTGGAACACTCTAGGACACGTGTGATATAGATTCCTCCAAGGTTTACATTTTGCAAACTAGGAATATGAAGAGGGGCAACCTTGAGTGGGTTATAAAAGGTTTTCTTACACCTTCACCAGAGTATCCATGTTACCTGGTCACCCTACTCTAACCTAAACTAAAGGGCCAATCAGATGACCCTCAACAGGGCAAATAAAGTCAGCTTCATTTATTAAAAAAAATACAGTGTTTTTCATACCATGATTTTTGTTTAAACAGCATTATGCTTTGACAGAATGTAATTGAGGGGCTTAAATTGTGGGCTAGACCTTGTAGAAGGTCAGTTATCAGATGCTCTGATAAATGATGCATAGGAATTAGCCCTACAAAGAGAACAGCATGTGTGATGGCACAGAAACAGGAAGGGAATTGATGTGTTTGCGCAACAGAAAGATGACCAGTCACAGCTGGTGAAAGAGAAAGCGGCAAGAGGAGGCTGAAACTGTTGGTAGTATCCTACAGGCCTCTGACCGTGAGAAGGATTTTGGTTTTGTCTACAGAGCACTGGAAGCTTTGAAGGGTTTTTAGTGAGGAGGAGAAATACGTTTTGATCACATTTGCATCTTAAAATAGTTTGGTTGATGTTTCAGAAGTCGTGACAGAATAGAGGATATTCAGAGTAGGGAGATCCTTCCCTGAATGCTGAAGTATAGGACATCTTAAGCAAAAGTCATGTTGGTGTAATAGAGAGGTGATAGTCAATGTGGGAACAAGGTGTTATGGTTTCGATGTGTGTTATTCCACAAAAGCTTATGTGTGAGATTTTAACCCAACCAGTGGATTAATCCAACAATATGTATCAACTGGGTGGTGACTGTAGGCAGGTAGGGTGTAGCTGGAGGAGATAGGTCACTAGGGGTGACTGGAGGTTTATATTTTGTCCCTAATGAGTGGCACTCTCTCTCTGCTTCTTGGTGGCTGTCCTGAGCTTCTTTCCTCTGCTGTGATGTTCTGCCTCACCTTGGACCCAGAGCAATGGAGTTAGCCTTTTATGGACTGAGACCTTTGAAACCATGAGCCTCAGATTAACTTTTCCTCCTCTACATTGTTCTTGTTAGGTCTTTTGGTCACAGTGACAGAAAAAAAAAATGACTAAAACACAAAGAGAACAGATTCAAGGGTGATTTTGGAGATACGATTGGTATAATTTGTTAATCAACTTGAAATGGGTGGTGAAGGAGAATGAATTCTTATTTAAGATCTTTTATGTGGGTAGAAGTGGTAATAAATTTAAGTGCCTATAGGGGCAAGCATGGACAGAAGGCATTGGACTGAATATAAGGTAATAGGAAGTGGAGGGGACTGTGGCAAATAGGAGGGTTCTTGCTTTTTCTTAAAGGGACAGTTCTGGTTGGCTCTAATCTGTAGTTACTTTGGAAGAAAGTGGGCCTGACATTTTCAGGCTTACAGGTTTTTCAGAAGAAGCCAGAATCTGAGATGTTAATGTAAAATGTCTGTATCTTTCTATGTTGGCAACTGGATCAAAATTCTAAATAACACCATGCTAGCCATATATTGCACATCTGCAGACAGTGTCTGGCTCTTGGGCAGCTGCTTCTTGCTTGAGATCTGATCCGTACCATGTCTTCCGCGGAAAGGTTTTTAGAATTAAATTCTAAAAGTATTTAGAATTTAGAACTTATAAAAAGTTGGGGAGGCCTATCAGAAACAATAAGAGATATTTTAAGTTGGCTAAATCTTGGGAGATAATGGTGATCTCAGCTCACACGGTCTGTCAGCAGGGCTCAGGTGATGGGCTGAAGCTGAAATCTGTGGAAACAAACTTAACCTAATTTACAGCAGATAGCAGGAAGTGCTTTTGTCTTAAAATAGACCATTCCAGACCATGATAGTCTGAGCTACTTGAGGTAGATGGGAATCAGGCTCTCTCCAGCTTTTCTTTCCCCTGAGCTACCAGTTGAAGAGTCTTTAAACCTTTTAAGAGAGTGAGTGGATGACATATATTTTATTTATGAATCCATATGCAATTAGAGAAAGCATTCACATAGATTCATAAAACCATCTTTTACTTTGTTTGAGTCTTAAGTGGAACTTACCGTTGGATGTCAAATTTTATTCGTGAGGCACTTCTAACATGAAAAGGTGTGTGCAACTAATTTCTTTGCTGTTATTTCTTTGATGTTGGCAACGTTCATTTCTGTGCACAGTTTGATCTAATTAATAATTTATGCTTTCAGTGTTGCATATCATAAATATATACATGACAGGGTTTTTTTTTTTTTTTGAGGGAGGTGGTGCTGGGGATTGAACCCTGGCGTGCATAACCACTGAGCCACATCCCCAGCCTTTTAAAAATATTTTATTTAGAGACAGGATCTTGCTGAGTTGCTTAGGGCCTTGCTAAGTTGCTGAGGCTGGCTTTGAACTCCTGATCCTCCTGCCTCAGCCTCCTGAGCAGCTGGGATTATGGGTGTGTGCCACCGTGCCCAGCACAACAGGTACTTTAAAGAGTTTATAAGGAAGTCCAATGATGGAGCCTTTCTTGGCTCCATAATAGTGTTTCAAACAGAAAGATCTTAACTGCTACCTTATTTCCTGAAATGCATTTATAGTGGACAAGGTTAAATATTTTTCTCTGAAGTCAGTAATGGGAAGTAGAAGATATATTATTGATAAATAAAGTTAATCTTTTTTGCTCTTTCTCAGAGATTCATTTTAGAGAATAAAAAAAAAAACCAAAAACAGGGTAGACGAGAAATTAGGAGACAACAACTAAAAAAAGCCTAAGTGTCAAAACAAGTACCTTAAAATATACCAAGGAACTTAAACACAGCTGGGCAGAGGGTGGAGGGTGTGAGCAGCTCAGTGGAACAGGTAGGAATCAGGTGGCCATAGGGACCTACCTTTGGCTGACATTGTCAGCTAAGCCTTTACTTCTATGAAATCAATCATGCTACGTGCAGCAGCTTAAGGGTGAAATGGTCTCAGGAAATCTCCCTGCTCCTTATAAATTGGAGTAAGAAACTCATTTCTAAATGTCTTTGGCCTAGGTTGCTAATTAAACTTCATTGTCAAGAAGCAGATGTACAGTGATCAAGAAAATTTCCCTTTATAATTTTGGTAGTCTCTAAATTTCATATTTTATTTGATAAGTTCTGTAGAATTGGATATAATCTATCTTGTCCAGAGTGACAGGTGATGGTAGAAGTATCAACTTGTCCCCTCAACTGCTTAACACAGACTGCTAATTCCTGACATTCTGACTTCTTTACTGAGGTTTGAAAAATAAATAATTATATTTGTTTCTTGACTTAGTGGGTTCAGAACTCCAATCAGTTATTGCTTTTCTATTACTTCATTGTTAAAGACAAATTCTGATTATTGGGGAGTCAATTTCATGTCCCTGTCCTTGAAAGAGTGTCTGGTTTCTTTGACCATCTTCCCCTCAAACCCTTTGTATCTGAGATGAAGAAAGCTCTGTATGAGAAAGTTCATTCTCAGCAGTAATTTCCCATAGACCAGAAGCTGTCTTGTCTCAACACTTGGATACAAAACAAAACAAAAATGTTCATTTGTCAAATAAAATTGAGAAAAGTTACATCATGAATGGATCAGTTTGGGGACATTTATAGTACACATTAGTATCCTAAATGTTTCTGAAATATCTGGGTGTAAAATCAAGATCTCATCAGCCTTGTTTAAGCATTTACCAAACTATTCAGAAAGTACTGGCTGAAAACAGATGGACTGGTATTTAATAAATAATTCTTAAGATGTAATCACTAAATGTACTATGCTGAAATTGGGGTTTGGTAATTCAGGGATTTTGAGTAGCCTCAAGAAATGGTTTCTTTTAGGAACATTGACTGTAAAGAGTGGAGTTTATGGAGGAAAAATAGTTTAGGGTAAGTATGTGAGTATATATTGTTCCTTCCATCCTAACTTATTTTCCCTCTCTGTCCTTCCTCCCTCCCTCCCTCCCTTCCTTCCTTCCTTCCTTCCTTCCTCCCTTCCTTCCTTCCTTCCTTCCTTCCTTCTTTCCTTCTTTCCTCTCGAACTGCCCCCCACCTTCTTTCTCTAGGGCACTTAACCACTAAGCCATATCCCCGCCTTTTTTATTTAGAGACAGGGTCTTCCTAAGTTGCTTAGGGCCTCTTGTACCACCTCTTTGATCTTATAATTCTATTCATATAAATTTATCCTAGGGAAGTAATAATAGCTTTATCAATCAGAATATTAATCAAATCTTTTTCTATCACAATATTAATTGTAGTTCCACTTAAAAGTGACCTAAGTGTCTCATAATAGGTGATTGGTTAAATAAATGATTATAGACAACCTTTTTTTTGAATATTTATTTTTTAGTTATAGTTGGACACAATATCTTTATTTTATTTTTATGTGGTGCTGAGGATCGAACCCAGGGCCCCGCACATGCTAAGTGAGCACTCTACCGCTAAGCCATAATCCCAGCCCCATTAGATAATCTTTCAATGAAACATTAATTGAATGTTTCATGCCTTTTGCTCTCTAACAAAAATGCCCTGAACTTCAGGAGGTTTAAACTTATTTCCCAGCACTCTGCAGGCCAATTGATGGTTCTGATGTTACTTACAGTGCAAGAGTGTCACTCATGGATCTGATTTCAGGTGGCAATTGGAGTGGGCTGGAAAGTTCAAGATGGCTTGTCTCACTAGTCTAGTGTCTTAGTGTTGGATGAGGCTTTTTGGTTCTCCTTCATGTGGCCTGTCTCTCCATGTGGTGTCTCATCTCCCAAGTCCCTTCTGTGTGGCTTTTTTCAGCAGGGTAGGTTGGACTTCCTTTCTTCATGGCAGTTGGATTTTAAGAGATGAAATGAGAAACTGCCAGGTTTCTTTAAGGGCTTAGCCTTAAAGAGTAGAGTAGAGTAGTGTCACATCTGCCACACTGGTTTATGTAAGCAGGTCGCAACCAGTCCAGATTCAAGTAGAAGGGAATAGAATCCTTTTTTGAAGGAAGGGGTCACAAATTTTATAGGAAGGGAAGGATTTTTGGTTACCATCTTTTGGAGTCTCATTGTAGTCATTAAAAATCATGTCTTAAAGGGGCTGGAGTTGTAGCTCAGCGGTAGAGTGCTTGCCTCATATGTGTGAGGCACTACATTCGATTCCCAGCACCACATATAAATAAGCAAATAAAAAGGTCCATCAACAACTAAAAAAATTTTTTTAAAAGTCATGTCTTATAAAAATGTTGTATTGCATTCATGTTAGGTAGACAAAGGAGATGATGTTAAGAATGAAACATTGAGGAAAAAGGAGAGTACAAGACTTTATATAGAATATAATACCGATATTGTCTAAAATTATAAAAAAGTGTGAACTCTGTAAAGGATTTGGAAGCAACAACATTAGTTTGTTAACAGAGGTTGTCTATGAGTGACAGGATTGTTTTTATTTTCTCCCTTAATCTTATCTGCATTTTCTAAAATAATTCATTAGTTGCTCAACAATTAAGAACACCATTAGACCAATTACAACTTCTTAACAAATTAAAAAAAAAATGTACTATATTCTCAGACCCCAATGCCATAAAAATTTGAACTGCAAATTTTTACCCCGACATTTCTATCCACTTTGACATTTAAATATATCCTTATGGTTAATTACTGGGATAGAAAATATTTCAAATGAAAAATAGCAAGCTAGTTACAAATGACAGTAAAGGTTTTATGCATACAGCCCTTGTCCTCACCTGTCTTCTCCCCTTGTATCTAAAGACAGACATTTCTGATTTCAGCCATATGAATATTCTTGTGTCATATCACACATTTAATTGAAAATGTGATTGAAGGCAAATGAGTATTTAATGCAGAAAGGGGAAAGTAAAATAAAGACAAAACTAAAACTAAAATCAAACACAAAGGAAGCAGAAATTATTAAGGGGAAAGAGATACAGATGAAATAGAAAAGAGAATGTAGTAAAATACATCAATAAAATAAAATGTTACACCTTTGACACTCTAGGAGACAAACATTTATCATATTGTTATCAAGAGAAAAAGAAAATTACTAAGGACATTTGGAGTGAGATGGGGACAGAAGAGCAGATGATTTTTAAAATTTTAAGGAAAAGTTATACAAAGCAGTACCAATTAGATGGAAAAATCTAGGTGGAATGGAGTTTCTGAAGAAAAAAGAATTTTTACAATGATTGATACAAAATAGGCAGCAAACCAAAATAGATCAGTAAACATAGCAAAAAAATGAAGTTAACCAACAACCAAGCCCATTCAGTTTTATGAATCTGTTCTACCAAACATTTCTGAAATAGAAAGGTCTGTACTATGTTAGCTGTTCCAGGCCATATGAGAAATGGAAGCTTCTTCATCCATTGTCATACTAGAATAAATCTGATACTAAACCTAGATAAGGAAAGCCAGAGGAAATTGTGAGCTAGTCTCAACATACATTGCTTTTTAAATAAGGAAATATTATTTCAAACAAGATAATGTTTCTATGCATGTTGTATGTTGTGTGTGTGTGTGTGCGCGCACGCTTGTTTCCAAAAGGAACACATTCACTTTTTGCTTGTTGGTTCTTGTAGTTCTCCAAAATCTTGGCCAGCTGACCTAGTGAAATCACTGAGGATTAAATCTGTGTGGATATAAATTTCATGGCTTTTGTGAGAGGGACCTCAAACAGAGAAATCAGAAATGTCTGTCTTTAGATACAAGGGGAGAAGACAGGTGAGGACAAGTGACATTTAGTCACTTTCTGGGAAGATACAATTCTGTAAGTGGTGGCCCAGCCGGGACCTAAATCACTAGATTCTAAGTGTTGGAAAGGTAACACATACATGTAACTGTGGGAATTATAGAGAAAAAAAGATTTATTATAAAAGTGTATATCCTTATTATAGAAAATTTAGAGCATTCGGATGTCAAGAAGAAGAAGATGGAAACCTTGGAATCCTACCACTTGTGACATTTTGATATGTGATACTCTAGTCTCCTTTGCTATTGATTATATATATATATATATATATATATATATATATATATATATATGCGTGTGCTTTACGAAAGTGTGAGTGAATCATAGATAGTGTTTTGTAGCCTGCTCTTCCCATCTCATTGAATATTCGTGATAGCGATCATACTATTCCCCTTGTCTCTCTGTCTCATTACTTAATGTAACTAAATTTTTATTGTTGAAACTGTTGATTCTCCCTTTTTCAAATATAGAACAGATTATTCATGCAAAAATATGAGATACAAAATGATTTTTGTGTATTTTCAAGGAAAACAAAATTAAAGTCAGAGCAATGCAAACATTTGAAATGAATTTCCTTACAAACAGGTATATCATTCTTTTAAAGGTCCTTTTAGGGAAAGGGGAAAGCTTTGTGGAAAATATTTCTTCATCCTCTCTGTGAGGACTATAGGGTGTAAGTGATAGAAACTCCAACTAGAATTGAATGTAGTAAAAAAGAAATTTATGGGCAAATGTATCAGTTTCCCATTAACTCCATAATGCTGTGAAAAAACTGACTACAAAACTTCAGTGTCATAGTAAGGAGCGTTGATTTAGTCTGTGAATGTGCGCTACTCAGCTGATCTCATTGGGGCTTGCTTGTGCATCCGTGAGCAGCTGCTGGTTGTCTAGGCAGCTTTGCTGATCTTGGCAGGGCTTGCTCGCACATCTTGGGTTTGGTTGGCTGTTGGTTAGGACAGCTTGGCTGCTGTTTTAGTCAGCTTTCTCATCACTGTGACCAAGAGACTTGACAAGAACAACAGAGAAGAGAAAAAGTTTATTTGGGGCTCATGGTTTCAGAGGTCTCAGTCCATGGAAAGCTGTATTCCACAGCTCTGGGCTCAAGGAAGACAGAACATCATGGCCGAAGGATGTGGTGGGGGAAAGCAGCTCAGGACATGGCAGTCAGGAAGCAGGGACAAAATATAAAGCCCCAAAGGCACACCTCCAGTGACCCACCTCCTCCAACCACACCCTACCTGCCTACGGTTACCACCCAGTTAATCTGATCAGTAGATGCAGCCACTGATTAGGTTAAGCTCTTCTAACCCAGTCACTTCACCTCTGAACCTTCTTGCATTGTCTCACATATGAGCTTTTGGGGAACACCTCATCTAAACCATAACAGCTGTATTTTATGTTTCCCATCTTTTATTAGGGCATGTTCTTATTGTTATGGTAGAGGAAATGAACAAGAAAAAACACATAAGTGCTACTTCAGGCCCCTGCTTGGTTCACGTATGTTATCATACGTATTGGCCCAAACAGGTCACATGATTCGAATTAGAGTCAAATTAGGAGGGTACTGCTAAGAACATGGAGGAAAGGTAAAGTGGAGTCATTAATCTGTCAGTCTACCTGACATGTATAACTAAAATGGCTTGAAGAGAGATGAAGCTTTAATGACTGCTGGATCTGGAGGATCAAATGATGTCACCTGGTTTGGTTTTACATCTTCAGAGTCTAGTGCTGTTTTATTTTGCACTAGTTTCACTCTCAGGGAGACCATGTCCATATGGAAGCACTTAGAGCTCCATCTTGAAAGCAAGTCATTCCAGCTGCAAAAGAACTTACCTTCCCCAGTTTTCTAGCTGAAGTCATAGTATGGGGTCTTTTTGGACCAAGGGGCATCACATTTCCACCCCTAAACTAGCTCCCTTGTCTGGAGTATGGAATATGTTGATTGCCCAAGTCATGTTCTCACCCCTGGCACTGTCTAGGATGGAATAGGGCGAGTCAGCCATACCTAATCCTATGAACTATTAGTAAAGAGATGGAAACAACTTCTCTAAGGAAAATAGAGACAGAATTACTAGAAAGTATATGTAGAGAAGGGAGAAAAGATGAATGATAGGCAAGTCAAAATAAAAGATACCCCTTTTATTGCTTTTAATGTATTTATCTCATTGAAACACTATCAATTAAAATGACTCATTTCCTACAATACCATTAGTTAGGTAGTATTACCTGCATTTTATTGATTGGAGAGTAGAAGCTTATAACAGATAAATAATTTGCCTAAGTAACTCAACTAGTCCTTTTTAGAGTGATTTCAACCTCAGTTTGTTCCTGTCTGGAATAGGTTCTTTTAATTGTCATAAAGCTGAGGAATAGAAGGTCAAGGGTTGTATGTTTTCTCTTATATGTGGAAGCTAGAGAGGAAAAAGGAAAAGAAAGATGGGGGATTGGGGATCTTATGAAAATCAAAGGGAGTTCAGTAGAGGAAAGGGGCAAAGGGTGAGAGGCCGGGAGGGAGGGGCAAGTGCTAGGGAGTGACATTGGTCAAATTATATTATATTGTATGCATGTATAAATATGTAACAATAAATCCCACCATTATGTACAACTATAATGCACCAATAAAAAATGTGGTAAAAGGGTATTGGAAAAAAAATAAACCTGAGGAAAAAGAAATCATACTAAAAAAATTCCTTAAGAGGAAGAGCAGGAGGCTACAATGTACCCCATTAAGGTCACTTGAGTCCTATTGAAGGAATAATCAGAACCCTAAAGTCCCAGCTAAATAAAGTCTGTGCTAACATAATTGACTCATCATGTCAGGGAGCTTCTATTGCTTTTCTGTAGGGGTTATGTGACCAGAAACTCAAACATGGTATATACTCTATTACCCTATTCTATTTTTGTACAGGTGGCAAGTGGTTACTGTGAAGATCAACTAGGTTAGCTCACATGGAAAAGAATTCTCATATATACCTGGAAGGTATATATGAAAGGGAAAAGAAAAGACTGTTTTCCCTGGTGATAGCATTGAGAATCTGAACTTACATTAGATGTCTCATTGGTTGAGCCACTTTTTAGAGATACCTAGTTCTAAGGTGGTCAGTAGGTTCCAATTCATGTGTTGATGCCAGTTGATTAGTGGTAAACCATCTAGAAGGTTGTGTAGAGATTTCTCAACCTAGTGGAAAAGAGGAATGTGATGAGTAGTGCTGTCTATAATGGGTATAGAAGGAGAAAGGATCAACATACTTGTCAAATTTTGACATCTTAGGAAGCAGCAGCTTCTTAGTCATTGGGGTCATGCCCCTAAGGATGGATTATTTTGTTGCCAAGGTATCCATGATGGCGGAATCCCTTGGTGAAATTTTTGGGAGGTCCCAATTCTAACAGCAGAAATCAAAATGGAGAGCTTCATTTTCCTAAGGAAAAAAAGAATTTCATTTTTGTTTTGAGAACTTTTTCTTGTTTGGTGGCAGAGTGAGGGCAATTTACAAAAATGTTTCCATGTAGCAAGAAAGTTTTGGGGTCATTTTTCTTTTTTCAATAAATGTTACAGATGAGACTGTTGAGCTACCACCTTTCCTCATCATCACTTTTCTACCAGTATATTTAAAAATATAATGCCATTATAGTCTGAGTTCTAAAGAGGTTTGTTTTTAACTATTCCTTTTCTCACTTTGCAGATCTCTGATTGGAGTCATTTTCTGGTATAGACCGTGAAAAGAACGCAGTGAAAGTCCTGGTCAACAGTGGAAATACTGACTTAAACCCCAACTTGGTATAGCATTTCTTCTCTTCAGTAGCGCCTCATAATAGAAGAAAAATGTATGGAAGTGCAAGAACAATCACCAATCTGGAAGGCAGCCCTTCCAGATCACCTCGTCTGCCAAGGTCTCCTCGTTTGGGCCACAGAAGAACCAGTAGTGGGGGAGGGGGAGGAACAGGCAAGACCCTGTCTATGGAGAATATCCAGTCCCTTAATGCAGCCTATGCTACGTCTGGACCCATGTACCTGAGTGATCATGAGGGGGTGGCTTCCACAACATACCCAAAGGGCACCATGACTCTAGGCAGGGCCACTAATCGAGCTGTATATGGAGGCCGAGTCACAGCCATGGGGAGTAGTCCCAATATTGCTTCCGCAGGACTTTCCCACACAGATGTTCTTTCATACACCGATCAACATGGTGGCCTGAGTGGCTCATCCCATCACCACCACCACCAGGTCCCCTCCATGTTGAGGCAGGTAAGAGATAGCACAATGTTAGACCTTCAAGCCCAGCTCAAGGAGCTCCAGAGAGAGAACGATCTCCTTCGGAAAGAGCTGGACATCAAGGACAGCAAGCTGGGGTCTTCCATGAACAGCATCAAGACCTTCTGGAGTCCTGAGCTTAAGAAGGAAAGAGTCCTGAGGAAAGAAGAGGCAGCCCGGATGTCTGTCCTTAAGGAGCAGATGAGGGTTTCCCATGAAGAAAATCAGGTAGGTTTTGACTACCTCAGTGTTTTTCAGCCTCAGTTTCTCACTGAGCAGTTGGTGCTTTGCAGATGGTTCCAGGACCTGTGCAGAAGAAAGTCTGGCATCATCAAGAAGGCTATAGCTTGATTTGTGTTTGACTTGGATGCTACAGGAAAGCAAAGGAAAAATGAGGTCAAGCTCATGATTTCCTTATTTTCCAGTAACCTTTTCTGGGGGAGGATCCCTCCTCATTGCCTAACTTTTATACTTGGTTAATTTTGTTTTCTTTTTCAGCAGTTACAACCGCAGTTCAGATGTACCTCCTTGTGAATAGAAGAGGAAAATATTAATCTCTGCCAGAATAAATACTTTAACAGCAACATTTCCAGGGCTGTATTTGACTGATGATTTTTTGTTGTCGTTGTTAAAGCACCAGCAGCATCATTTCCTTCTAGAAGGAGTGGAATTTGATCTCTGATTAGCAAAATAAACAATATGAAATGGGATTGGGTTGAATGGGTTTGATACTATATTGGAGAAATGCAATACATTTTAACCTGTCTTTCTGCCTTTATCCATTCAATATTAATTATCTACTATGTGCAAGATATCTCCCTACTCTTTGATCCATCCTCCATGTCTTAGAAAGATTCGTTGGATTAGTTTCCCAGAGTCTACCTGTAGTTATGCCATTCCCCTCTTTAAAGCCTTTAGTGATTCCTCATGGTCTCTAGAATGATGCCTCCTTCCTTGACTCAGTCTGCAGGACCTTCTGGAAGCCTTATCTTGTATCACCTCCTTTAATTCCTGCATGTGCCCAGGGTTTCCCACCTCTGTGCTTTGGCTCTTGCCATTTCCTTCCTCTGGCGGCCTCCTTGGCACTGCTTATTGCCTTTTCTCTTTCAGTCCCAGAGAATCTCCGTTTTCAAATTCTACCTATTATTTGAGGTCAATTTTATATGCTACTCTTTCATAAGAGCTTTGGGGTCAGATGTAATTGTATTTAAGCCCCAGCATCACCTCTTACAGATAGTGAGAGAAGGACTAAGATGTGGGGAGTAGTGAGTGCTATGCCACTTGGTTCAACCATGCCCAGATATCATTTAACTTCCTGTAGAAATTTGGGAGAACTCTGATTTGGCTGACCTAGTGATTCTCTGACAGGTTGGTTTCTATGTTCGCCTAATGAGGCACTTTGCCTTTTTTGGGGTCATCTGTGGACTCTCCTTTCTGTTTCCCTGGCTACCATTCCTTTGAGCCACGCACCCATGGAAGTCCTTGTAACCTATTTGAAAATCTACCCTGTGTTCTCCTTCTGTGTGTAGAAAGCAGTGACCTTATCCCTTTGATTATCTGACAGAACATCACATCTCAGATGTGATTTTATTTTTTTAGTTGAAACCTAAATCTTTGTTCTTCACTTCTAAATTAAATGAATGCTCTTCACTACCACTTCTGCTGTTTCTGACTTTGCCGCACTCCTTTTGGACCTGTTACTGTCATGTACGTTTCCTCTCTGTTCTGAATTGGTTATTATTCTTTAGTTGTTTTTTTTGAAAGTGGTTTAGGATTGATGCACATAGTGACAAAAAGTTTGAAAGCTAATCTCTTAAACCATCTGCTCCCTAATAACATTTTTTTCTCATGCTTTCACCTTTAAATTTATTCTTGAGCACAGACTACCAATTATATATATATATATATATATATATATATATATATATATATATATATATTTATTTATAAATTTCATGATGTGCCATAGCGCCAATGTATGTCTTCTATGGCATTCACAAATAATAAATATGGATGACATAAAGAAAATAAAAGTAAATTTTAGTGACACAAAAATATTTTATTTTTGCCTTTTTTAATAAACATTTTTTTAAACCACTGATTCATTTCATGAGGGTTAGTACAGTTTAAAATAAGGTCATATCCACAATTCCCCTTGAACTGTCTCATGTTTCTTAAGACAGAAGTGAGGGAGATCATACTTCATAGATGTTAGGTGAAAAGCATGGTTAGATTTGATAGGATGATTAAGAATATGATTTAGAGTTGGGTATGGCAGTGCATGCCTTTAATCCCAGTTACTTGGAAAGCCAAGGCTGGAGGATTATAAATTGGAGTCCAGCCTTGGTTACATAGTGAGAACTTGTCCCCTGTCCCCAACAAAGGAAGGGATTTTAATTAGAATTTTTATTCTAGATTAGGAACTTACTTATTTTTCCTAGAAATGGTTTTTACGCTGTTTAGGATTTCTACCCGTGTTAACATTCTGTCACTATAATGAAATACCTGAGATAATTAATTTATGAAGAGAAAAGTTTTATTTTGGCTCACAGCTTTGGAGATTCTAGTTCAAAGATTAGGTGCACTTATTGCTTTGGGTTTCTGGTGGATACTGTCAATGGCAATGATGGGGAGTATAGGAAGGAGCAAATTACTTGCTCCTTGGATGGAATGCAAAAGAGAAAAAGGAAGAAGCTGCTGTCCCCAGTGACCTAAAGACCCCCATAAGGCCCCACTTCTTAAGGTTTCACCCCCTCTCAGCAGCACCACCTTGGGGACCAAGCCTTTAACACTTGACCATTTGGGGGACACTTATTCAGACCATAGGACTTTCATTTACCATAACTTACGATACTTTCCTTTTGGGGGGGTAACCCCACACAGAAACTTTTTCTATAGGGAAGAATGGAAGAAACAACACAAAAGAGTTGAGGAACATCTGATTATGGTTTCTTATGCACAACAACTGGAGACTGCATCTACATGCAGTCTTCTGGGGGTATTTAGATAATCAGAATTTCACTGACCCAAATTCAGATGACCAAAAATGTTTTGAACTGTACCATGTGAAGAGAAATGGGAGGCAGGCCCATTACAGGGTGGAAGTGAGGAAACTCAGGTGCTCTTATATATGAAATTTTTAGTTCTGTCAATTTAATACTGACTAGCACAGACACTTTCCCCTAGGTGCAGTATTTAGAGGACTTTCACTCAACTGTTTCTATGTAGTAGATTTTTGAAGTCCTTATGGTTCTGTCCAAGGGAGTGGAACCCAACTCCAGATCTCAGGGAGGATGTTGAATCTGTCCCTGTGTTATAGGCCTATGTGGAACCTACCCATGTAGTGATATGCCATCTCAAAAACTAAACAAACAGAAAGTTCATAGGATTTGTATTGCATGTAGATTATTGACTTTTCATATTCTTGGATATTTTGTGCAACTATTAACTTTGTATTTTTTAATGGATTGTTTCCCTAAATTAGGTATACAATAAAGCAATTTTTAGACATTTTCCTAGGTTGTACGTGGCTAGCCAAGGCTCTGCATGATTATAAATAGCATCACACACTAGGAGATTGTGCTAGTTCTAATATTTACTCATCTTGTGCAGAAGTGGGACAAGGTCATTGGGAAATGTAACCCAAGAAATGTAAGTAAACCTGTCTGGGGAATGTTACAGCCTTTAAGCACTAGTTATGTGATAATTTCTATTTCTGGCTTCACACAATAGGAAAGAATGTACTCTAAATCAATATTAATATGAACTTTAACTTAGTTTCAACATATGATGTATTCATTTGTATTTTGAAACTTGAAAAGGTCAAGAGGGATCACATTTTGGTGTTTCCTTCATTATTATTGTTTCTTTAATTTTTACAATAGCAGGGTCATTTCGATAGGAGTCTTCCAACTTTCTTCTAAAATACTCATTCTATTGTGAGTGCCCAGATATGAGGAGTTGTATCAATTGGAAGCAAGTGATAGAATTTATCTTATCTCTTTGAGAAGGTGGTGAGATTTTAATTGCATTACAGTAAGTTGTCTATTGGCAGATAAACGTAGCCACAGTCACTATGTGGAATTGAGGACGGAGCCTAGATGTGTTGGGTCCCATCAGGTTTGTGGGTGAGATGTAGATGTCGCTATGGTTTGGATGTGGTTTGTTCCCCAAAGGTCCATGGGCTGGAAGCTTGGTCCCTAACATAACTGTTGAGAAGTGGAGGGCTTCTTAAGGGATAATTAGGTCATGTGGCTTCTACCCTCATAAATGGATTAATGTCTTTCTCAATAACTGGGCTAGGGCTTTTGGAAATGGATTCTCATAGAAGAGAATTGGATCCTGAGGGACCGGATTAATTACCATGAGATCAGGTTGTTACAAACCAAGTTTACCCCTGGGGTTTTGGTCTCTTCCACATGCATCCAATCATCATTCATGCACATGTTTCTTTCATGTGATACCGTCTGTAATGGGGCCCTTACCAGAAGCTGAGAAGTTACTGGCATTAAACTCTTGGATCTTCAGAGTTATAAGGTAATTAAAACCTATTTTCTTTATAACATGAATAGTCTCCAGGATTTTCTTATAGCAACAGAAAATGGGCTAAGACAAATATACTCACTCCTTAGATACACCTGATTTATCCCTAAACCTTCTTCCAGGATCCTATCTTTGTACTATTAGTCTGAGAAACCATGAATCCCTCAAAGCCAATATTTTCAAAGTGTGTCCAGGAAGAGACTTTTTCCGAAGCAGATTTTCTTGTCAAATAAACTTAAGACACACATATCGGAAATGTTTCTTCTGCATATTCATAATGCATATATTCTGGGTTGAATTGTATCTCCTCCTCCTCAAAAAAAAAAGATATGTTGGATTCCTAATGTCTAGTATTTTAGGATGTGGCCTTATTTGGGGATAGGGTCTTTACAGAGATAGTCAAGTTAAAAATGAAGTTTTAAGCATGGGCTTTAATCCAATTTTATTGGTGTCCTTGTGATGAGGAGAAATTTGGACACAAAGAAAGACATGCACAGATAGAAGGTGATATGGAGACACACTGGAAGAAGATGACTTTGTAGTGTAAACCAAGGAGAGCAGGATGAACAGATCCTTTCCTCACAGCTCTCAGAAGCAACCAACCCTGCTGACACCTTGTTCTTGGACTTCTAGTCTCCTGAACTGTGAGATAATAAAACTCTGTTGTTTAAACCTCCCTACTTGTGGTACTTTGTTCTGGTAGTCCTCACAAATTAATGCAATGTGTCCGTATGTGAAATGCTCATACTCTGAAGTTAAATAATGTTTATTAAATTTGCTTCATCCAGCAATTTCCCAATCTTACTTAACCATGGAAGTTTATCTTAAACTAAGTGTCTATGTATCAGAGGGCTATTGTGCAATAATGCTGCATATCAAGCCATCCCCAAACCTATTGTCTTAAAAAGACAAGTGTTTATCTCTCCCTTACATATTTTTTCAGATGGCTGTGACTTGGTTGATCTCTGGACTCTGGACACCAGGCTCAGAACTGCAAATTGGGTTTAGGTATGTCCCATGTGTCTCCATGTTCTCCTTAGAACAGTAGCTATTCAGGGATTCATCCTCTCATGGTAGATCATGGATGCCAAGTGTCCAGCCAACCCCACAAACATGTTTAAAGCCTCTGCTTACACTATGTACACTAACCTGCTGTTGACTAAAACATGTCACGTGGCCAAATCTAAAGTCAGTGGTATAGAGGAAATCTACTTCTTGCCAAGGCAGAGAGGGATTTATGCATTAACAATCCCATCTGTTAGAACACTATAAGTATTCTTAGATCTAAGGGCTTAAGGTCCTACTTTGGAAAGGTTGCTTGGCTTCGGGAGCATCCCTGGAAGTGAGACATTCAAGGAGACCTGTGAGGGGGATGAGCACTTTTAATGTCCTTCAGCGGCTGGGCCTTCCACAGTGGCCTGATTAATAGCTCAGTTTCAGGTTCTTTTCTTCTCTTTCTTAAGTATCTGGCCAAGGAAATCCAAGTAAAAATCTGAGAGAATCTGGAAAAGTTTTTTTTTTCCTGATAAAAGGAATACATATCACCAGCAATGCTCCTCCCCATTCTTTGCCATCTCAAGTGTTGTTGTGATGCCTGGAGCTGTGTCAGCCATATTGTAAGCATGAAATAAAGGCCAAGATAAGCACAGAGACATATGCCCTGCCATCTCTGAGCAGTTGCACCAGCACCAGAAATGGCCTGCCTCCAGACTTCTAGTCATGTGAGGAAATAAATTTCTAGCTGTTTAAGTCACTGTCGGTTGGGCGTTCTCTTCAATCATATGTCGCAGCTAAATGCAAGTTGTTTTCATTTTAACTCTGAGTTGAAGTATGTGTGCATGTGTATGTTTCCCTAATGTTATATAGGCACATGGTTTAGAAGTGCATACTATAAAGCAGTTTAGCAGCACAATATAACTCAGCATGCCATTTTGTAAAAGAACAACAAAAATTCATCTTCCATCTCAAGACAGTCTTTCCTAGCTCTTCAGGTATAACTTTTGTCTCCCTTTCTAGAAATTGGGAAGAACTTTGGTCCAGACTAAGGCAAAGGCCTGCTTAGACAGGACTAAAATTATAAATGTCTTTTGTAGATAGGTGAGAACTTCTTTGGTTCTGAAGATGAATGAGGTGGCCCAGAGCCAACAGTTGGTTTCTTTTTGCTAGAATGAGGAGAATGATTTGAAGTAAGCTATATATCTTTGTCACAGATGTCAGCTGGCTTTTGCCTCAATAATCTCTTGCAGCTAGCCCTAGAATCAGCCATATGCACCACATTAGTAGCTAGCTTTACAGATTTTCATTCCCAAGTTTTCTTCTGGAAGACTTGGCTAATGAGAGGAAAGGAAATGTTCTTGTATGCTGGGCGTTGGAGATCTAAATGATTTCCACCTCTCATTTTCTTTCTGGATCACTTGATTTGGGTAATGGGATCACAATAGCACACAAGCAACCAAAGAAAACATTTCGGACTATTTGAATGAATAGATAATTTTAGTCTCACTGTGCCAAAAGTACTTATTGAAACCAAGCTTAGGGAGGGGAAGGCAGGGGGAGTGGTCACGCTCAAAACATTCACTGCCTAATAAAATTCCCTATAGACAACATTCTCAGAATTTTAAGAAGCAAGTCTATGTTGACAGGAGAAAAGTTAACAGGGTGATTTTTATCAGCCAACACAGATGGGGAGGGTTCTCTTCTGGCCAGAGTGCAAGTTGAGTTTCTATAATTAGTTGCAGGTGGAGTCCTCGTGTTGTTGTGTTGGAGCCCATTGACATCTGTGTGCAAATTCCTACCACCCCCAGTTGGCATTTGGACTCAATAAGTCATTTGGCTTTGCAGGAGTATAGAAAATTATAAATCTATTTCACACACACACACCCCACAGATAAAGCTGCTTTAAAGGTCAGGTTCTGAAAGCTGTGGAAAGCATTTTCAAAAGTTTGGGAAGTGGGTTTTTCAGCAGAGTGTGGGCATGCAGCCAGGAGCTGGGGCAGCCTGACAAGCAATTCTGGCATGTGCAATTTCTTCTCTGTTTCTCTGTGAAGCCAACATTTGATTGTATCTTGGAAGCGCCGTGCAGCCATTTTGTTTTCCAATAGGAAAGGTCTAGAGAGAGATGTAAAAACCGAGCCAGCTACTTCCCATCTTATAACCCATGGATGAGCTCGAACTGTCTGATTTGGCTACATACATTGATCAAGTTAACTTGGTGGTTCTTACCTGGGGTAATTTAGTCCTGTCCTTCTCCCTCAGGGAACATCTGGAAATCTCTGGGGATTTTTTTTTTTTGACTGTCACAACTTGGGGGAGGGAGGAAAGTCTGCTAGTGGCATCTAGTGGGTAGAGGCAGGGGTGCTGGTAGAAATGGTACAATGCACAGGGTAGCCCCGGGCATTATCTGGCCCAGAATGTCCATGCCTACAAGGTTGAAATACTGAGTTAACCAGATGATCACTCTAATTCATTTTATATATATATATATATATATATATATATATATATATATATATATAAATTATACATTATATATATTGCCTTTGCTCAATGCCTTTCTTTCACTTTGTGCAGAGATGATCAAGTTGTTTTTTTTTTAAGTGATAATATAAAAACTAATACCCAATTCATTATTGTATGGGAAAGAATCGTCAATGATGTCTTCTTTTTCTCTTTTTCCAATCTTGGGCTGGACTAGTAATTATGATTCTTGACTTCTTTTAAAATAGACACTTGATAAAATAGTTGTCTTTCTTATAAGGAAATGAACAACTCATTAAGGAAATGAAATGACTTTTTAAATTATAATTCCTGTGTGCTTCCACTCTTCTTTTAAATGGTGTTTTTTTGTCCACCTTTGGCATTGATCTTGAAAGGAAGGAGGAATAAGCATTTTGAGCACTCTTTTTCTTCCAGGAATTTGCTAGTTTCTCGTCATGTGTGAGCTCACCAGTCTTGCAAGACATGTGGTGTCTCATTTTATAGACAAGAAACAAGGCAGAGAGATGAAGTGGGCTGCCTGAGGCCTCACTGTGAGATAGAATTGGGATTTGATTTCAGGTGGGTATAGCTCTAATACTGTGCCCTCTGTCATGAAGAGGAAGAGAGCAGATTTACTTGAAAACCAAAGAGCTTGGTGCTGAAATGGAAGTTCTCATATACAACGGTAGTAGCAGTGTGCTGCCTAACTGTTAGGACACTGTTGAAGAGGCATACAGAAAGGATGGAAATCAAGAACGAGGAAGGGAACTAGTGGTAGGGAGCAGCAGAGAGGCAGGGCAGCAAGAGGTAGCAAATTAATCCTTGTCAAGTGAATGAGCAGGGAAGAACACCTAAGGAACACTCCTACCTTGGAAACCCATCTTGATAAACTTCAAGCCTTTTAAAATTTTAAACCATAGATGACAGAGGAATGAAAGCAATTATCTCTCAGGACCTATATATAATTCAGGGCCTGGAAGATTCTTTCAAGTTGGTTATGTCTGACAGATTCCCTGGATTAACAAGAGCAAAGCTTGAGGGGTGGGGCAGCTGTCTATTTGGGGGTAATGGACTTTAATGAGGATGGGCTCACTGATCCAAATAGAACTCTCCCTGATCTTGCTTCCATCTTCAGGAACTTGTGGGTGCCTTGCCTGCATCTGGTGCAGGACTCCCTCAGCTGACACCTCTCAGCTTCCTCTTTAGTTGGTTTCTGACCTTACTACAGTGATCACACATCTATTTTAGGCTTTGCCTTTTGAATAATTTCACATCTTGTGTCTGAAAATCAGATATTCTTTTCTTGGGTCTCAGCCTTCCTGATTTCTGCCTCTCACAGCAGTTATCCCCTATGAAATTCTTTCTTCTCTTTGAAAATCCAGACCATTCATTTAATTCATTCAGGCATCATTTGTTTAAGGGAGAATGCAGTTGCAAGTAGCAGAAACCCATTCAAGCGGGGATTTACTGGGGACACAGAAGGAATCTTCCCAGACCCTTAGAGGTATCATGAGGGGCTAGAATCAGGGGTTAGTTGAAAGATAATCAGGAAAACAGTCAAAGTCAGTTTTTTTTTCTTTCTCTTTCCCACTCTCTTTCTCTCCTCTCTGTTATCTCTCTTTCTCCTTATATCCGTTTTTATATAACTCTTATGAGAAAGTAACCACTCAAGGGAAGCATATTTGTGTTCTCCATACAAGTGTCCTTCAGGGACTGCCTTTTAAAGTTGCTCTGTTGCGATTTCAAATGTAAAGAACAGAAAATCTGGCTGGCCCAGCTTGAATCCAGAGTCTATTCTAGGTCCAGTCAGTTGTGGGCAAGGGAGTGAGTCATAAGTCCTGCACACCCTCCGCAGAACTATACATGGGTCTGTCTGGGAAAGGCGCATGGTGAGTAGATTCTCTACCAGGGAGTCTGTGGGTAAGGTGCTAGGAGGAAATGACAGCCGTTCTTGGGAAAGTGTTTGTGAAACACATAATTGGAAGCTAGCCTATTTCAGTTATTAGAAAACCAAGACCAAACAAGTAAGACTTTCAGAGCTTGGAAATTTAATTTGTTACTCTGTCTATAGCCATTTCTGTCTATAGTCAACTTCAGTTGACTCCTGGAATCTCTTGACCTTTATATCCATCTTGCCAATCTCTATTTTGCTCACTAGAGAAATTCCCAAAGTTGTATCAGTTGAAACTATAATCAGTTCCTGCTATCATATTCCAATAGACCCACATAACTTTTTTTAAACAGTATCTTTTAAAAAATACCTTTACTTATTTATTTTTATATGGTGCTGAGGATCGAACCACATGCTAGGCAAATGCTCTACTACTGAGCCACAACCTCAGCACCCCCCATAACATTTTTATAATGGTGGATTGCATCCTTTGTGGAATTTTAAAAATTTCTCCACTTCCTATAAGCTCCCTTAGTTTCAATAAGAATTTGGGTCTCCAAGTGCATGGGATTTTGGTGTGAGGTAGGATCAGCAAACTTTTAGAAGTAGGTATGTTAAAATTTGATGTCTTCTATTTTAAAGTATAACAGCTTGAGTTCTAAAAACTATTGGCTCTTTAGTATATATTATCTGAAAAGGAATAGAGAGAAATTAAAATTCACTGATGTTCCTTAGGAAAAAGCTTTACGAAATATTTATGTGAAATAACATAAAAGTTCCCTATGAATCCAGAGACCAGTGGAAATAAGTTGGAGTGATGCACTTGATGGCCAGATTTAGAAATGTAGCAAATAATAAATAAAATTTGCCTTCTCACAAAGTTTAAACTTGTGCCTGTGATTTTTAACTTTGGGAAGCCATGGGTGTTTTGAGAAACCATTTGAAAATGTCATAATTTTCCCCAGAAAACTGTGCATAACCTAAATTGTGCACAACACTTCACTACCTCATCCATATGCTTAACTCCAAGGGCATCTAAGGGTATTTGGATCAAGAATCTGCCATTTAATATTAATATAGCACATGAATCAGGAGGAGGTAGTTCCTTGTAGTTACTGAAATGAATGAGCATTTGGTAAGGTGAGACATGTTTTCAGCTCACTGCTATTCAGTTTATGCTGAGGGGCAGGGAACATGTGCCAGGATTTTGATGATAGTTGGTAAGGTGGAAACTTTTGATGGTGTGTATACTGGATTTACTAAATGCATTCAGGTACAAGCTACTATAGGTAGATTTTAGCCCACCTTCAGGAATAAGATACCTTGAAAGAGTTTTCATAGTTTGAGTGTCATAATAAAGTTCATATTTAAATATCTTCACACAGGACTTTTATTTCACTATGTTCATCCATGGGTGCCAACATTCCCAGTTCACCTCAGAAAAGTCTATTTCACTTTGTAATTGTGAGTGAAATCTAATACCCCAAGTTCATTTGTGCTCTAGCCATTTGTGATAGAAGAAGGAACAGAGGATTTTGGTGAGTTTTCAAGTAAGGATTAATCGACCATCTACTGTGCTCCCAGTTATGTGTGAAGGATTGGAGAAGGCTCTAAAGGAGTATAAGAAGTCCTTCTATCCCTTGCCATCTCATGAAAATTACTGGGCCCACTTCCTTTTTCTATGTAGACAGTAAATAAGGAAAACACCAGGACAGACCTCCTTTTCCATGAGCAATTGACAAGTATCTTAGAATTCCTGAGCATGAACTTTGGTCTAGGAGGGAAACTTCCTGCCCAATTTATTTACCTTTCTGGAAGAGCCACAGATGCTAATATGACCTTTCTCTCTATTCTGTAGAAGCCTAGCCAAAGTCCAGGAGAGTAGGTGCAGCATACAATTAATATCCAGCCAGTGGAGGGCTTCCTGAAGGGGTTGGGGTGAGGAGTGGGGTTGGGATACTTTCTGGGCTCTTTCCTCTCTCAGGGAAGCATGTAAGTTCTGTGAATCATTTTTCCATTTAGCATATCTGCCCAACTACATTATGTTCTATATTTTTTAAATACTTTTTTTAGTTGTATTTGGACAGTAATTGGGCACAATGCCTTTATTTTATTTATTTTTATGTGGTGCTGAGGATCGAACCCAGCACTTCGCACATGCTAGATGAGCGCTGTACCGCTGAGCCACAACCCCAGACCCCATTATGTTCTCTTGATAAAAATAAAAATGATTCTTTCAAAGCACTTCCCATATATACCCTAAATGGAATAATTGTAAGTAAGAGTGTTTATTGGGTGCCAAACACTGTACCGAAGGTCTTTCATATGATACTTCATTTAATTCACATGATAATCCTGTCAAGTAGATACTGTTAGTATTTGCCCCATTTTTTTTTTTTTTTTGGTACTGTAGGATTGAACCCAGGGTGCTTAACCACTGAACCACATTCTCAGTCCTTTTTGTTTTGAGAAAGGGCATTGCTAAGTTGCTAATGGCTTTGCTATGTTGCTAAGACTGGCCTTGAACTTGTGGTCCTCCTGCCTCAGCTCCCTGAGCTACTGGGATTATAGGCATATACCACCATGCCCCACAGCCCCATTATTATTTATTTTTTTAAGGCTCAGAGAGGAGGGCATTTATCCAAAATTACAGTTAGAAAGTGGCATAATTGTGGTTGAACTAAGGCAGACTAACTCCAAAGTCATAATAAAAGTCAACTGTTGGGGCTGGGGATGTGGTTCAATGTGTGGGGTGCTGGGTTCGATCCTCAGCATCACATAAAAATAAAGATGTTGTGTCCACTGAAAACTAAAAAATAAATATTAAAAAAAAAATTTTCTCTCTCTCTCTCTCTCTCTCTCTTTTTAAAGTCAACTGTAGGGGGCTGGGGATGTGGCTCAAGCGGTAGCGTGCTCGCCTGGCATGCGTGCGGCCTGGGTTCGATCCTCAGCACCACATACAAATAAAGATGTTGTGTCCGCCGAAAACTAAAAAATAAATAATAAAATCCTCTCTCTCTCTCTCTCTCTCTCTCTCTCTCAAAAAAAAAAAAAAAAAATAAAGTCAACTCTAGTGTCTAGTGCCTAACTCTGTGAACAAATGGGGATCTGAGGACAGTTATGGATTCTTTATTGAACAACTTTGAAACCTGTATATATGAGAAAGTCATTCCCTTTTCAAGTCTCATTCAGTGCTTCTGATGAACTTCAATGAGAAAGTCTCAACTTGATGACAACCTTGAATACCTTCTCAATACTTATTAGGCATTTCTCACCCTCACTGTAGGATATTTGTGACATTCCTACATGACACTTACTTTGTAATTCTGTCAGTCCCAGTTTTTCCCTTTCCATCTGATGTGCCACCTGTTCAAAGGGTTTCTATGAGAACTGGCAATGTGGTGTAGGCAGAGCTTGTTTACTTAGTTCCTGCTTGATTGTCTGCCCAGCCCCCATCTGGTACTGGGGATTGAACCAGTTGAGGGTTGCTCTACCACTGAACTGTATCCCCTGCCCTTTTTATTTTTAAATTTGGAACAGGGTCTTGGCTAAGTTGCTGAGGCTGGCCTTAAACATGTGATCCTCTTCCCTCAGCCTCCCAGGTCTCTGGGATTATGGGTGTCCTCAGTTATCTATCATTAATGGTCCTTGAGAGAACCAGGTTTTAGATAGATTGCCTGGGTTCCATTTCCAGCATTGGACTTTGGTCACCTTACTCTCTGAACTTGTTACTTTACTTGTTGTGATAAAAGTACATGTTTTAGGTATAAATTTAATAGGATTTACATTTAATTGGATTAAGTGAGAGAGTTCACGTAAAAATGTTTAGCACCATACTGGCATGACTAAATATCCAAATAATACAATAATAACTGTAAAGGAAGCCAATGTGAATGGCAAGTCCATGGAACCAGTCTTGATTACACCAGACCTGAAGCCTGACTACCTCTGTATTTCCTAAAACTTGTAGAAACCAGTTCAGGTAGAGATTTTGTTACCAATAGTATAATGAATCTTGATCAATAGAGCCTTAAATACTCAGCTGACTTGTTAGAATCTTTGTGGTTACAAAAATGAGTAGATCCCAGTCCTTGCCATAAGAACCAGGGAAAATGCTATGTACATAGATCTATTAAAAAAAAAAGCAGAGTAGCCAGGGGTGGTGTTATGTGCCTGTAATCCCAGCAACTTGGGAGGTGGAGGCAGGAATGTTTGAGGCTAGCCTCGGCAACTTATTGAGTCCTTATCTCAAAACAAAAAATAAAAGTGTCAGGGATGTAACTCTGGGAAAGTGCCCCTGAGTTGTTCAATCCCCAGTACCGGGGGATTACTTCCAATTAAAAGATACAATTAAAATGCTTTAAAAGAGGCCCAGAGACCCAAGAGAGAGGGAAGGCTTCTTCATATGGGAAGGGGGCATTGACGATTATCCTGAGGATGGACCCAGAGCTGAGTGGTGGGGTGTTCCAAGTTCTCAATGGAAATAATGGCCCAGAGAAACTAGATAACTGGAGAATTATTTCACAAAGCATAGGGATGAACACAAGGCAGAATTAGTGCTTCAGATATTGCACCTTAATATTTAAAGAGGAGAGAAACAAATTGGCTCATAAAGGTCACATTTTCTTAGAGGATTTTGTTTCCTGAATCAGAACTTAGTGTGGTACTTAACATTATAAAACTGTATTTTGCTTCCATGCCATTTCTCTGTGAATTCTCTGGGACTGCCATGGGACAACAGAAGGATGGATTGAAGAGTTCACTGTCACTATGTTGATAGTTGAAAGGGAAAGGTATTTGCAGACCCAACAGAAGCTTTGAGTCTGAGGTACCTTTTCTGTTATTGTGTGTGTTTGTGTATGAGGGGTGTGGGAGGAGGGAGAGAGAGGGAGAGAGGGAGAAAAAGAGAAAGGGAGGGGGAGACGGAGAGGGAATATCTCTAAATGTCATCATTGGATGCACAAGTACTGCTACATGCTGAGGAGATGCCATGCCACAATCTTGGGGTCAGTTTTTCTTTGTTCTGTTATTTCTCCTTTACAGAGTCAATGGAATTAGAATATCCTGTGCTCTGCAATCGAGTTCAGTTGAACTTTTAAAGAATGGATAGGAGAGTTTTCTTGACTAAGCTATTAACTCTCATCCCTGAACTAAAGCCAGTTGATTTACAGATTGTGTAAATCTCTAAATAAACAGATCCATGTTGATCTACAGATGTGCACCTTGGAAAATTCTGGGCCACAACAGGCCTACTGTTGGGGCAATTTGTTTGCTAGGGGATGACATAGCAAGCCCAGACTTTTGTCATGCTAAAAAACAAGACTCACATTACACCTCTCAGGTGATTATCTCCCATGGCATAAGCTGGAAGTTATACATTTCTATATCATTACAAGAGAAATAGAGAAAAAAGATGAGGGTGACTTCCTAGAAAATACTGTTGTTTGAATCCCTGGGAAAGGCATTCTCTCAAGTTGCCTGAAGAAAGATGACATGGCTTATGGATCTAGCTACCCTCACACACTAATCCAACCAGTTAAATCATGAGGAATCAGAGGAGATGTTTGATGAAATTTTGAGAACTTAGTCCTGATTTCGCTCATCTTGCCTCCTGAATCCATCTGATGCCTATCTGGCCAGGAAAAGCTTTTGTAAGGATCCTTTAGTAGTTTGTACCAAAGGAATGATTCCCCAAATCAAATTCTCAAACCTAAATCTCTCCACTGGTCTTTAGATATGTCTTCCAACTTTCCACAGGAGAGCTCCCTAGTGTCCCTCCAAAAGGTCAGACAAGATGATGACCAAATGATTGAAACATTATCATGGAGATGATTAGGGCAGGGGCCATGGGGCCATAGTGAGGCAGGTGTGGTCAAAGGAGGCCTGTCTGATGTTCTGGTGGTTGCATGCAGGTGCTGCTGTTGGGGCAATCTGCTTGCTAGGGGATGACATAGCAAGCCCATTACCACGCTTGCCGGAGATAGGATCCACCCGCATTTCCCCAGGAGAAATTTTTACAAGTAAAGTCTAATTTTACTTTTGCTGTTGATGGCATTTCTCAGCCATACTAATTACCATTCTGATGGAAATGCTACAGAAATATACTCAATGTTCCCAAGAGTACAGAGGGGAAAAGAGGTTGTTTTTAAATAATCCAAGAAAATGTTTCACCTGTGGATTCCAGTGCTGCAGCACATCCTTGGTCATGGCAGTCTTCAGTGGCAGATACATTGGTTTAAGTGGAATTTCTGTGTTTGTCTTATTTTCAACTCTCAGAGTATGTGATCCCTTCTCTATGCAGTGTCAATGGCAAATAAAATTATTTTAGGAAGGAAAGTGATATTTATGGATTGAATGTTATGTCTCAGTTTAAAAAATATTTTCTGAATTTGGGAATTATGTTTTGATTTCCTCCTCAGTTCCATCCATCCACTTATTTAATAATATCCCTGAATACAGCAGTTGTTTAGGAAATAAAGAGTTGTTGAATTAAATGCATAAGTATATGCAGAACCAAGGCTCCTTGAACTTCATGAGACTAGAAGGCCTGGATCTACTTGTAGCTTTGATACAAGCTGGCTGTGAAACCTTGGGAATCAGTTACTAAGACTGGAAAATCTTACATGAGAAACTTCATGTAAAAACCCTCATTTCTGGATATTCTTGAACATGGTGAGGATCTGGAAGTGGAGCTGGAGTTAAGGCGTTGCTACTTGCCTTAGGTCTCTGCAGGTTTCTCTAGTCCACCCCGTGATTGACATTTGCATCTTCTTAGTTTAAAGGACAAATGAAGAACATTTTCAAATTCAAGATGTTAGTAAAACTTGAGCATTGTTTGGTCTCACAGAGTCCTGAGTGAAAACCCTGACTCCATCTCTCATGGGGAAGGTGGAAGCAGCATCTTAATTCTTGGGGCCTGAAAGAATTTTAGAGCCACCCCTTACTGGACTATAAAATGGAAAATGATCTTTTGGATATTTGGGGGAGGAGAAATGAGTAAGGTGTGTGAAGCACTGTGGAGGATGATGGCTGTCTGGTGCCTGGCCTAGAATGAAAGGGATCAAGTTTCCCAAATGAAAGGAACCCATGAAAAGGGGCAACTGTTAAAAGTTCACCTTAGATTTAGGTGCCACCCCCTTATGCTAAGAAGGCAGATTCAGAAGCCCTGCTGGGGAATTTGCTTTGCAGGGAAGGAGCGGCCTGTGTTTGCTTTTCTGATGACTTGGATTTCTACAGCTGTTCAAGGTTCTTGAACTTCCTGGGAAAAGTACAGGCAGATAAGATTGTGATGACATCAGCATCCCAGCCCTGCCTTTCCTAAGGACTCTGTTAGTTTCAAAAGGATTTCACTTCATTCCTGCGGTTGCTTTGGATATTATATTGGGGTAGATGTGATCAAATAGTGGGTATACTTTGTATTCACGCGCGCACGTGTGTGTGTGTGTGTGTGTGTGTGTGTGTGTGTTTGTGTAAACCCAGTGCTATGATTATAGCAGGATAACCACTATAACAGATTGATGGTCATTTGATTTGGAGGAGAAATTTCCCTGGGCATTTCATTTTCTTGGTATTCTTCAAGTCTGCAATTTCATTCAGAAGTCTGTTAGGAAAGTTAATACATCAGAGGACCCTTTATAATAAACATTACCCTTTGAAGAAAAATAGCTTATTGGACACATTTTCCATCAGAGAGTAATATGAGTTTGTTAGGAGTTTATATAGGGTTTTAGTTGGAGGGTGACTGCTCTTTCCCTGCCTCCCCAGAGTCTAACACAAAGTTCTATTTTTAAAAACCAGGAGTCAAAAGGGAGACAGGTATGGCTTTATTAATCTCTGAGGATGGTACCCATTCCATGCAGGGATTTTTCAGTTAGGCGAGAGAGTTTGCTATTCCTGTCTCCACACCCCAAAATAGTCAATCTGTTGCATGCTTGACCCATATAGCTACCAGTCTCAGGGAGAAATCAGGGTTAGCAAGAGGGGAAGACTCTGTGTCTTGCCATGTGGATCCCCAGCAGTGAAAGGATAAAGGAAGGTTGGCAGGGCCATGTCCTGCGAGACTGGAAATCTGAGTGGTTGGCAGTGCTGGGTGGTTGAAGCAGTGTCACCATATGAGAGCAGGAAGAAGATGGGGACTTGTGGGGCTGGCTTGCCCTGCTGGGGCTCCACACCAGGGAGCTCAGCTTGTGACCTTTTGCACTACAGTGACCTTGTCCATTAGCACAACACATTCCAGTCAATATCCTTATCACTAGCCAATTGTATTGGGCTTTCCTTTTTGGACAGAACCAGTCAAGGACTGTCTAAGAGGTGCAAATTGAAAGTCTTAGGAATTGCCTCATGCCAGGTGCTGTGGGGCACGCCCGTAAATCCCAGCAATTTGGGAGGCTGAGGCAGGAGGATCACAAGTTCAAAGCCAGACTCAGCATCTTAGTGAGACCCTGTTTCTAACTAAGATATTAAAAGGGATGGGAATGTGACTCAATTGTAAAGGACGGAAGTTTGAAATCAAAATATTGGCCAGGTTGTCTCCTTCTCAGGGCTCTGAGGGAGAATGCTTCCTGTGCTGTGGCAATTCTTGGCATTGCTTGACTTGGAGACACCTCACTCTAATCTCCATTTCTGTCTTCACATCATCTTTTCCTTTATGTGTCACACTGTGTCAAACCTCCCTCTTCCTTTCACGTATAAGGACCCTTGTCACTGGGCTTAGGACTTGCCCTGAATCCCTAAATCTAGTTGGAGCTTCAGATCTTTAGCTTCAGTTACATGACAAAAATTCTTTTTCCAAATAAGATCACATTCAAAGTTAGGGAATTAGGACTTGGACATATCATTTTTGGGGGATGGTATTTAACCAAACTGTAATCACTCTCCAGTTTTTTTTTTTTTTCTCTCTGAGGTGATATATGACCATGGATCTTGGAGGAGAAAGAATTGTAGCCAGGTAGTGGTTGAAATCTTCTGGATAGTTTGACACAATAGTTAAGAAGTTAGAATTTGGAATTGCAAGTCCTGGCTTTGCTACTTACCAGCCCTGCAACTTTCAAAAAGCCAACAAACGATTCTGGGCCTCAGTTTCCTACTCTGTAAAATGGGATTAATAATAATAACATCACAGGGTTATTAAATGAATCACTGTATGTAAGGTGTTTAGAACAATATTAAATGTTAGCTCCTATTATTGCTTTTGCATCCATTTAGAAGTGAAGTTCATGCCTATGATTTTAATGGAGAAATGAACGTTGAGAGGGATGCATTTAAAATATGACAAGAAACAGCCCACAAGCATACTATTTTTTGTACTATATTTTAAACTAGGATGTCCAAATGTGTCTGAAATGTGAGGATTATACCTTCCGGCATGCTGAAACAATTTTTGGCTGGATCTTTTTAGACGTGAAGATAAGCTGAAAGCAGAGTGTGTCTGTGCTCACGTTGGAAGAGGCTGGGAAACAGATGGAAGGTGGCAGAGGGAGCATTTTGATGTGCTCGTGGAGGAGGCGTTAATATTTCAACATCTTTCTTGTTATTTACAGATAATTTTTATGAGAGATTTTTCAGAGATGCTCAGTTTTTTTCCCCTTTTCTCAGAGTAGCACACAATTATCAAAAATAGGAAATTGAGTTCAAGTTTTATAACAAAAGTAAGGCTTAGCTTTGTGGATTCTGATTTTTTTTTTCTCTGAGATAATTCATTACCTTGCAAAATTTACCAAGTTGCCTAGACTCAGCAGGAATGCTTACTGGCCTAGGTCTTGTGTTGTTAGAGATAGATCAACAAATTGATCCATTGATACTATATTTCTATTCTATTCTGGGACAGGGAAGGGACAGGTGAACAGGAGGGGCCATAATTCTTCAAAAATGAGAATAGAACAGCCACATCAGTGTTTACAGCAGCATAATTCACAATAGCTAAATTATGGAATCAACCCAGATGGCCCTCAGTAGAAAAATGAATTAAGAAATTGTGGCATGTATATACACATGGATTCTACTTAGCCATTTAAAAAGAATGAAATTATGGCCTTTGCTGGTCGATGGATGGAAATGGAGAATATCATGCTAAGTGAAATAAGCCAGACTCAGAAACTAAAAGATTGAATGTTTTCTCTCATATTGTGGAAGCTAGAGTAAAATAAAGGAAAGGGGAAGGGGAAGGATAAGATTGCATAAAGAACCAACTACATGCAAATTAATTGATGAGTGAAAGGAAGTCTAGTATAGAGGAAGGAAAAGTGGGGAGAATAGGAGGGAAAAGGGGTGATCATGAACTGAAATTTATTTCCATGCCCATATGAGTTTGTCGGGATGAACCCAGCTACTGTGTATAACTATTAAGTGCTAATAAAAAAAAATGATAATAGGGGCTGGAGTTGTAGCTCAGTGGTAGAGCGCTTGCCTTGCATGTGTGAGGCACTGGGTTTGACCCTCAGCACCACATAAAAATAAATAAAGATATTGTGTCCATCTACAACTAAAAAAAAAAGAATTAAAAAAATGAGAATAGAGTTCACAGACCCCAATAAATGATCACAACGAAGTATGAGAACTGCCCTAATCAAGATGCTTGGAGTATAAGAGTAAGCCTGGAGGCAGACATACATGCATTTAAAACTTGCCTCTAAAAACAAAAACAAACAAACAAAAAAACTCCATACAAACAAGTTTCTACATCAGTAACCAGCTCTTTGGTCTTTCCAAGTTTTTGGTTCCACATTTTTACACTGGAATGATTTTACTATTTCCCCCACAGTGAGGTTTAAATAATATAATATTCTAGAGTGCTAAGCATGATGCCTGGCGTATAGTAAGTGCTCAGTAAGTATTAGTCATTATTACAGGAATAAAGTGCTGTGGGATGAGTTCTCTACACTGTAATACTGTTAAGTTATTCATATGATTTTATATTTATGTATCACATTGCATGGTATGTTTAATGAGTGAATGCTTTATTCCTTGTCTTTAAATCTTTAACTGAAATTCATTTACTAAATTTATATTCCATATCACAGGGACATAAATTAAGATCAGTTTATCTATATATACATATATATCTCAGAATTTGATATTTTAGATACAGCTTTGCATATAATCTTTAAAAAAAAAAGCCATCATTCTATATAATTGCAGGTGCTAATACTTAGACACTGAAAATGATAGGCTTTAAGGAACAAAACTATTCAAGCCAATTCCAGTAATGAGATTCCATTTAAGAAAATAAGAAGCAGATATCTGTGATGATTAACAGCCATCTTTGGGGGTTCCACGTGTGCCCATTACAGCTTTATGATTTTGGGTAAGCCAATTTCTTGGAGATGTTTCTTCAGTTGTTAAAAAAAAAAAAAAGAGTGGGGAGAATACTGATTCCTGCCTCAAAAATTCCTGGTGAAGACTACATGGGATAACATGAAAGCCCTTAGCACAGAGAACACAGTTGGCTTTCAAAAGATGTCATTATTACTCAAACAGTACTAAGAGTTTTGGGATCTCCCAATAATCCCATAACAGGAACCCAGTTATAGCAGGGGCTTAGGGAATTAGGGATACATGGGATCACTAGGGACTGAGGTGGTGGGAATTTTACATTTTTGGTTGAGGGTTCTGGTATTAACATCTCTTAGGTACAATTCTCTCTCCCCGCCCCCTCTCTCTCCTGCTTTTCTTCCTCTCTCCTGGCTTCTTATTTTTATATTCTGGGTTGAATTCTTGGGAGAATTTGATTAACTCAACTACACGATACCAGACTCTTGTGAGCAGAGTTAAAAACTTTTTTCTCTCTTCCAGCTTTAGTATGCAAAAACCTGCATACAGTTAATGGATACAATTTGAAGGGTTTAGACTCACGGATACATTTGCGTACAGTTTTCACGGAAAGCAAAGCTCATAGGCCGTAGGGCAGAGGGAGAATGGCGGGCTCCAGGGATCACGTGCCACCTCTGGTCCAATGAGCAAAGGGGGTGGGGCTTCTCCTGAGACCAAGATCCCAGACATACCAGAGCCCCGCCCCCCCCACCGTGGCAGACCTCGAGTCACGCGTTGTGGAGAGTTTGTGGTAGGTATTTTGGTGTCCGAATAAGTGATAAAGGACAGAAAAGTTCCTGGGTATGCAGCTGGATTTGTCTCCTGCCCGGTTGCTACTCTCCCGGGGCATAGTGGGCTTTCTGGCCTTTCAAGTTTCGGTAGATATTATCTTTAATTTTTTAACTTAGTATGTAATAGTAATGTATACATTATATCTGTCCACCGAGTGGAAGTTAATGTATCTATTTACTTATAAAGTTAAAGACGAAAAATATACTTACTTATTATCAGACAGTACCAGGGATGGTTCAGAAAATTTTAATTTAAATGAACAAGCTGAGGCTCCCTGTTGTTACCACTACCAAGCATATACGCATTATGAAGGGAAATGTGGTGTGGTTCCTAGGTGTTTGGGAGAATATTTAAGTCCCTAGAGAACCTCTGCAGTCCTGCATTATGCTAATTTTTCTTTCTTCATCCAGGTTGCTTGGGTTCAAATCCTGTTTCCTTTACTAGTCATCTTCAGACATGTGCCCTTTAGCAAGCAGCTTAACCTTTTTGAGCTTCAGTTTCTTAACTCTAAAATAGGAATAATACTTGTGCCTACCTCATAGGATTTTATGAGAATTAAATTAATAAATCTGATAAAATACCTAGAGAAGGAAGTATTTATTTTTATTTTTTAAAATTTTAAAAATATGTGTTTTTAAAATAACTCTCTTATTTATTTTTTTATGTGGTGCTGAGGATCAAACCCAGTGCCTCATGCATGCTAAGCAAGCACTCTACCGCTGAGCCACAACCCCAGCCCTATTTTTATTTTTTATTAAGGCAATCCAACACATGCGAGCTACAGAAGTTGTGGTGGTAAGCTGAAGATGGACCTCTGAAGTTTTTTGTGGCTCAATAGGCTAGTAGGGTCAGGTGGGCATTCTTTTTTACTCACACAAAAATTCATCAAATTATAAAATATGTGATGATCTGAGGAGCATTCAGGGTGCTATGAGCAGTATAAATGCAGGGACCTCATTTGGATTTGCTTTGGGGGCCCTGGTCAAGAAGGTTTCCCTGCAGAAGTGATTGTTGAGTTGCAGTGGGAAGACAGAAAGTAGGATTTAACAAGGCCAAGCGTGAGGGGTTAGCTGGTGTTGGAGGAACAATGTGTGCATTTGAGGTGAAGCACAGGGGAACAAAGGGTACATCTACTCACAGTCACTTTCCAGGGTGATATCTGTCCCTATCACCAGCTATCTGATTCAGTTGTTGTGATAGTCCCGGGCATGGGGATTTTTAAAAGCTCCCCATGTGACTGTAACATACAGCCAGGGTAGAAACTACTACTGCATTGGCCTGTTGGAAATGCAGACAGACCCCACCCAGACTTAGTGAATAAGAACTTGCATTTTAACAAGATCCCAGGTGATGTGAGAAGCTCTTTTTTGTTTATGGACTCACCTAAAGTGAGTCAAAAGAATAGATTTTTGAGTTCTCTCCCCAAAAATACTGTTTCAGAAGGTTCAGCATTGGGCCTAGAAGTCAGTATTTTTTAAAAATGTTTTTTTAGTTGTCAGTGGGCCTTTATTTATTTATATGCAGTGCTGAGAATTGAACCCAGTACCTCACATATGCTAGGCAAGTGCTCTACCATTGAGCCACCACCCCAGCCCTGAAATTGGTATTCTTAAGAAATACCCTACCTGGTTCTGAAGCTGCTGGTCCGAGACTAGATTTGAGAGGATGCTCTCAAGAACGTAGGGATGGTAATTAGAGGGTGTGAGAAGGATGTGGACTTGGACTTAAACCTCTGAAATGCTTCTGGCCAGATGAAGTTTGGGGCCTCCATCCTGTGAATCCATCTGTGGCCATTCTAATACTTTTTGATCTTTTAAGCTTTAAATAAAACTTGGGAAAAAGGCAGTGTTCACACTAGGAATACTAATAGTCTATTAAGTTTTAGGGAGGATGGAAGTTGTTGGGACTAGCAAGATTAGCGGCATGGGTTTCTCTGGAATAGTCTTTATCGGCTCCTGAGACCAATTGTTTTATGTGGCTCAGAATAATAAAAAGACACTTATCCCATCTGTCTTAATTTTCCAGATGGCCTCCAGGAAAATTTCCAAGCAGAAATCACATTATTCAGTTCAAGAACCCACTGGGAAGATGATATAGTCATAGGAAAAGCCAAATTCTCATTAACTTTGAACTTAGTGCCTTTCTGAATCATTTGTCTCTCTAGGTTTTTAAAACTTTGTTTACTTTTTTCTTTTCATGACTCTTCTGCATCTTTGTGACTTCCATTTAATTTAATTGTCTCCTTGATCTGTGTAACCAAATTTAGAGGTAATTTGATAATGAATTTTTTGAAAAAGTGCATGCTCTTTAAGCATGCACTTATTGAGCATTTAGTTTGATTTTTTTTCCTTCCCTTTCCTTTTTTCCTTTCCCTTCCCTTGAAAACAATAATGCACCTAAAGCAAGTGCAAGTTTTGAGTGTCTCTTTAGGCACTTTGGGGTATGAGCAGAATTGGCTATATAATTTGCAGGACTCAGTGAAAAATGACAATGCAAGGCCCATGTTTAAAAATTATTAATAATTTCAAGATGGTGGACTGTGGGTGTGGCTCAGTGGTACATCATTTGCCAAGCATGTGTGAGGCACTGGGTTCAATCCTCAGCACCACATTAAAAAATAAATAAATAAAATAAAATAAAAGATTGGAAGAATATTTAATGACATGGAAATTGCTTTTGAGATTATCCATTGGATTATCTTATTATGTATCATTACATATTATGACCCACCATATCAACAATTCTTTTTCTTTAGTTAACTCTCATAATATCTATGTATCATTATGTATTATGAGCCACCACATCAGCAATTCTTTTTCTTTAGTTAACACTCATAATATCTACATTGGACATTGACTTTGTTCAGGGCCACTGCACAGTCTGGGTCTGTCCATTTTTTTTTTTTTTTTCATCATCAGACATGTCCACTCCTTATTTTCTGCCTAGCTTCCCACCACACGTTCTTTATTTTGGCTAAAGTAGACTTATGTGTATTTGCACCTCCCTTGTTCTGCACCTGTACTAGGTTTGCTGGGACTATTTTCCAAATTTCCCACCCACATGTTGAAATCATCCATCCATTAAACCAGTTCAAATGCTACTTCCTCTGAGATTTTTTTTTCTCCCATTCTAATTATCCCAGCCAGAAGTTGAGTGTCTTCTCTGAATTTTTTGTAACACCTAGATGGTATTAGTTATATAATGTGCTTTGGGTATTTCTTCTATCCAAACAATATGAATCCAAATCTTTTATTTGTATCCATGTGTTCTCTTTTTCTTGAATTATTAGCCCCTTGAATAGGGGATCTTACCTTGCAGATCTTCAAATTATCCAAGTTGCTTTAATAATCTTTTGAAAATGTGTTTTCCTAGTTCATATGTTCAATTAATATGCATGATGATGGCGATAAAAACAGGGAATTTCTAGAGATGAGACAGAAAGATAAAGCAAATTGAGAAAGGGATAAGAGAGAATGTAAAAAAGTTTGTATTTCTAGGACTGGGGTTGTGGCTTAGCAGTAGAGCGCTTACCTAGCACATGCGAGGTGCTGGGTTTGATCCTCAGCACCACATAAAAATAAATAAATAAAATAAAGACATTGTGTCTAACTACCACTAAAAAATTTTTTAAAAATATTTAAATTTCTACAACTAATTAGCGGAAGAATAAAATAATTTTAACTGTTTTAAAAAATGCAAGGCCATTTCACAGGTATTATCATTAGGGCATATCATTCATTCATTTATGTGGAATACATTTGAAAAAGATGAGTCCATTATAAGGCACCAGGGCATTAGATGTAAGCAACAAAAGTTTGTATGAGTGGGCTGCTTTTGTTCGTGGGACATTTGATCTCATTACAGACAGAAGTTAAGTGTTAATACAGACCATTTAATATCCTTTTATTTGCTTCAATATAGATAAATGCATATATCTTAATACAAAGGCAACCATTTTGATTGATCCAAGAGACGAGATAAATGAGAGAGTGTCTCACCTTTGTCACTAAGTATTGGTTTTGAGAGAGGATGTGGGGAAAACTAGGGTCTTTGAGATGGTATAGACCTAATGTCATAGATTTTTGTTTAAAACATTTTTTTTATTTCTGCAATAAAACATTTTGGTGTTAAGAGGTGGTTTTTACATATGAGTACTATTGGGTGAATTAATAGCCAAATTAGAATCACATCCAAGAATCTGAGTGGGTTCATGTCAGACAAGAGGAAGAGGACTCTTTGGGACTCTAGGTCTCTATCCTGGGCTTGCTTGTGCTTATCATTTTCAGTTGTTTGAAGGAGCACATAGCCATGGTCATCAAATTGTTAAAGTTGGAGGAAAGAATTAGGATGCTTTGAGAAGTTGGTAGATGAAATCAAAGGACAGAAATGAGCAAAGTTAAATTTAATATAGATACAGGTTAAGTATCATTTATATGAAATGCTTGGGACCAGAAAGAAGTGTTTCGGATTTCAGAATTTTTTGAATTTATTTGTGTACACTTTACCAGTTAAAACATCCTTTTTTAAAGATTTTTTTTTTAGTTGTAGATGGATACAATACCTTTATTTTATTTATGTATTTTTTTTATGTTGTGCTGAGGATCGAACCCCATGCCTCATACATGTTAGATGAGTTACCATGGAGCCACAACCCCAGCCCCTTAAAACATCCTTAATATAAACAACTCCAAATCCAAAATGCTCCCAAATCTGAAACTTTTGAAAATGTTTTAGATTTGGGAGCATTTTGAATTGGAGGAAACAAGAATGCTTAACTTGTAATTATCTATTTCTGGACAGATTCAAATAAATAATGATCTACAAAATTTTATGGTACATGCGACTTAACTGCAATTCCATGAGGAAATTTTTAAAAATATTTTTAGTTGCCAATGGACTTTATTTTATTTATTTATTTGTGGTGTTGAGAATTGAACCCAGTATATCACACATGCTAGGCAAGTGCTCTACCACTGAGCCACAATCCCAACCCTCCATGAGGAAGTTGTAAGTAACCTGCTGATCACAAAAGTTTGTTACATGCCTCCAGTGTAATGTAGCTGATGAGAAATTATTAAACAATGACAAAACTAATGCAGGCTGAGGCTAAACTGAAAGAGTTATGGTATTCAGCTCAAAGAAGGTGATGGTCTCTCTTCAAGTGTTTCTTGAAGCGTCATGTTTCTGTCCTTAACAGACTGGAAGATGATGGAGGACAGTGAAGAACTGGGTCAGTGGAGATTTGGAAACTAGATCATATGATGAAGAGCTGAGGACATTAGTCTGGAGAAGTATAATTTGTGGAATCAGTGACCTCAAATAACTGACCTCAGATATTTGAGTCTTCCCGTACACTGCTTCTCTAGTTTTATAGTGCACAGGAATCACTCTGCATCTTGTTAATAAGAAGAACCTGATTAAGTCTGATTAGCTTGATTCAGGTCTGGGGCAGGGCCTGTGATTCTGTATTTCAAACCAGCTTTTAGGTGATGCTGATGTTCCTGGCCCATGTATCACACTAAGTGGCAAGGCTTGAGAGCAGCTCTGTCCATTGAAACACGCTATGATGATGGGAATATTCTTTGTGGAAGGATGTTGATGATAGAAATAAGTATTGATGAGCTTAAAGAACAGTAATTTATGTTGGAAAAAATTTGTACATGACCATGTATTTACATTTGATGGGGGGAATAGGAGGATATTAGGACTACTATTTAGAGCATTTGGATTCACGTCACCTCCTCCTTGATTATCTCATCTGGCATATCTGTTTGAGTTTCTTCATTTGTAAAGTAAGGGTAAATCCTGACAGTAACTCACCTTACAAGATACTTAGACCAAATGTTGGCAAGAAGGCACTACGTGTTTTATATCTCCAGATTGGCACTGGCCTCATTGAAAATTATTTAGGCTTCTGTAATATACAGGTTCTAGCAGAGCTAGAACTTAGTTCTAGTTCTTAGGCTGTTCCCCCAGGCTTGTTTAACTTCTACAAATTTGGAGCTTATTTGCTTCTCCCTTTTCATGTAGTTCCTACAGAGAAAAAAACCAAAGGAGGATAGGAAGATATGGAGCAGTTTTTTTTTTTTTTAAACAAGATTATGGCTGATAATCTCGATAAAAACTGCTTCACAGTATGGTTGTTGAGGTTTCTTACTAGCAACCTTTAAAAAAAGGTTTGGAGCATATGTTTCCTAGCTTCAATTAAAGTGTGACTAAATTATTCTTTTCTTTTGATAGTTGATTGATGTTCCAATTATGTATCAGACTGAGTTGGGCCACACAGAAATGAACACAGTGAAAACAAACATTAACAAAGTCATTCATTAGGATTCTGTTTATAATTTATTGGTGGAAAATAATGATTAGTTTTTACAAAGGGTCTTGATGTTGCTGGTTTGTAGGAAAATTGTGTTTGAAATAAATTTATCATATAGTATTTCTTCTTCTTACTTTAATTCATTACAGGCAAGGCAGCTCCTTCTTTCTGAAACAATATTCAAGATAAAGGGTTTTATCTGAATTAATAATTACTCATAATAGGATCTAAAATAGTAAAACTATTTAAATGTCTTTTTTCTAATAGAATATATTTCAAGTATTTATAACCATATTACTCAAATTTTAGTTTAAAATTTTGGCACATACTAGAAAAAATTTCATGGAGAATTTTGAGCATGCAGAAATGTAACCAGAATAATGTGATGAGCACTCCCTGCATGCCTAGTCCATCAACTCTGTGGTCACTTCTACCCCATTCATATCCCATACACTTCTTCCTCCTACTCTGTTATTTTGAAGCAAATACCAGATATTCTATCAGTTCATCATTAAATATTTTATTCTCTTATCTTTCAGAGATGAGGACCCTTTTAAAAAGTTCTAAATATACTATTATCACATGCACTGAAAAATTAGTAGTTCTTCTTTCACACAACAGTCAGATGATTCTTTCAAATTTCCATTGTCTCCTAAGTGCTATAGTTTTAAAAAAACTGCTTGTGAATATCAGAATTCAAATAAGGACCACGTGGTTGGTTGATATTTTAAGTTTCATTTCCATTCTTTTTTCCATTTGTTATTAATTTATTAAAAAAACCAGGTTGTTTATCCTAGAGTTTCCTGCAGTCTGGATTTTGATGATTGCTTCCCTGTGGAGAGTTCAAATGTTTTTCTGTTCTTTGTGTTTCTGGAAAGTGGTAGGTGAATCTAGAGGTATATAGGAATCAGGTTCTTTGTGTGAAGGAATAGAGAGTGGCTAGTGTATTAAATTTTAGAAAGTTCATTCTTTAGGTAATTCTCTTTTAGGGGAATAATGTGTATTAGCTAGGTTGAAAAATATGCCTAAAGCTAAGTTTCCTTGTTATAAAATGTGTGTGGACCTATAAAATCTTTTTATGTAAAAAGTTATGTAGAGGGCTGGGGATGTGGCTCAAGCGGTAACGTGCTCACCTGGCATGCGTATGGCCTGGGTTTGATCCTCAGCACCACATACAAATAAAGATGTTGTGTCCGCCAAAAACTAAAATATAAATATTAAAAAAAAGTTATGTAGAGCTCCTTATCCAATTGTGGGTGTATTTATAATCAGGAAAAGGGGTTATGAGAAGGTTCTAATTTGTTAGTGAGCTTTAGATTTTTTAAAGCTGTATATAGAGAATATAATGAAAGAATTTGCTAGCATAATTGAGATTTTCAGCTTGGTTCCCTATCCCCAGACATTGTTATTCCTGTGAAGAGACTATGAATTTCAAAGGTATTCTGAAAGCTTTAGCATATGTATTATATTCCATGCTTGTGTTCTTTTCTGCATGTGCAATAAACCAGAACTCCGGCAGGAGTTGCCTTCCTTTCAATCTCTTGAGAGTCTGCATTGATTTAAAGGTAATGTCATTCTGAATAGGAGTACACAGGCTCTAATGATTTTGGATTGAAATGTTTACTGGAACCTCTGTGGAACCATTGGTTTGTCACCCATTTATCTATGACATAGAAAAACACAGTTAATTTAAGCCTATGACAATAAATAGTATGATGTTTGAGCCCAAGTAGAAACTAATCTATGCTGGGAAGGCATTTTGTTTGCCTGTGGATTATTGGTATGCATTGTTGATTCTACCTTGTTTATCGAGTGACCATGGTGTAGATAGGAAAAACTGGGAATGAAATTTAACAGATTTAAATTCTAAACCTGGTTTGTTATAAAATTGCCCGATTAGCAAATAAAAATATAGGGCACCCAGTTACATTTGAATTTCAGATAAATAAGGGATACATTTTTAGTATAAGTAAATTCCTTATCTGTGGCTTCATATTCTGATATTTCAGTTACCCTTGCTCCATCATAGTCCACAAATATTAAATGGAAAGTTCCAGAAATGAATAATTCACAATTTTACATTGCACGTACTTCTGAATAGCATAAAATCTCTGTCCTGTGCTGTCTAGGATGTGAATCATCCCTTTGTTCAGTGTAACCATCCTGTATATACTACATACCTATTAGTCACTTAGTAGGAGTCTTGGTTATAGTATAAAACTTCAGTACTATTCACAGTTTCGGGTATCCACTGGGCATAATGGGAAGACTACTATATGTCATAAGCCGTCTATGGGCTGTGTGTGGATTGTGTTTTGCATAGTTGCCTCTTGAGGGGATAAACCTGGCTCTGTGAACTCCCTATCAGCGACTGAACACATGATGCAGGTGCGCCTCCCCTTCTATCTCTGCCTAAGATCCCACATAGCACCTGAGATGGGTGTGACTCGCCAAAATGTCAATCAATCTGCTCACCAGGAGACAGTGAGCTGTATATAGAGAATATAATGAAAGAATTTGCTCCACCCTTGAAACCTTATCCCCCTTTGATGCCCCAGCTATAAATAAAGGGATTCTAGATGCCCATGCTTTCTCCTTTTAAGCATGGAAGCTGACCCTTAAGGTCACAGAGCCATCCCTCCCTTGGTCTGAAAAACTTGTCTGTGTCCCGTAATTTTTCACCGCTTTCTTAGCTTAGTGTTGCAGCCAGCTTTTTAAAACCCAGTTCATCTTGTCTCCGTGGGTCTTGGTGAGAGCTATATGTCTCAAATACCACATATGACACTTTAAAATGAAAATTAGTTTTTTACTCTGAAATTCAAATTTTATTGGGTTTTCTTGGATTTTGTCTGGCATTCCTACTCTTCAGGAGGCTACTTCACCACATTGGATCTCAATCCTCATTTGTAAAATGAGGGAATTGGGATAGAATTCCCAAAGTTTCTCATGTTCCTCTTGTAGTTACTTATCCAAAGATTCTCTCACACAAGTGTTCAAAGGTAGATACATAAGGCTGTTCCTTTTTATTTTGCTTGACTTGCAAAAGGTTGTAAGCAACCAGGGATAGAGTCTGTATTCTGTATTATTTACAATTCTCTCTTTTTCCCATATTATAGTAATACATGCATAATCTTAATTTATGGTGGGCACATGGACACAAATCCCAGCTTTCCTTGTGATAGAGTATGACCATCTTATGAAGATATGACCAATAGGACATGAGTGCAAGTAATAGGTACAACTTCTGGGAAGTACACTTAAAAGAAGGGGTATGTTTCTCTCCCTTTCTCCTTCCTGCTGGAATGTAGACATTGTGGCTGGAATTGGAATAGCTATCCTTGGACCATAAGGTGAATTTGGAAAGGAGACCAGGTGTAGTGGAGTAACAAGAAGTCAAGGACACTGGCATCTGACATCATAGAGTAACAGAGCAGCAGCATACTATCTACTTCCACACTTTTTAAAGATTGAGAAATGCGATTTTATCTTGCTTATGCCACTGTTATCTGAAATACAGCTGGACCCTATCCTAAATAATACAGAAACTAGTTATCTGTGTTGGAGATACTGGCAACATAAGCATGGTACACCTATAAAATTCAGTGTTGGGGAGCTTTTAACAAGATTGTTACGATGCTGTTGGATATGTCTATATGTGCTAGCAAACACCTGCATAATTATATAGATGGGGAAAGAAAACTATAGAACAGGATGAGTGCTATCCTTTGAGGAATGAAAAGAACTATAGGAATGCTTGTATGTGTGTAGACTTCTCTCTGAAAGAATTGCTGACATTGGAAATATTCATTTCTGGGCACTAGGGGAGTCAAAATTCCATTTAAATTTTTTTTTCTATTTTTATTTTTTGAAATAGGGTCTCTCTGTTGCCTGGGCTGTCTCAAACTCCTAGGCTCAAATGATCTCCTACCTTAGCCTCCTAAGTAGCCGAGACTATAGTTATGAGCCACCATGTCCAGTACTGTTTGAATTTTGAAACCCAAACTATCTTTGTAACTTTTAAAATAAAAAAATTGCTTTTAAAAAAAAATCCTTGACACGTTGCTGAAACACTCTAGAATACTGTATATAGGCATTGTCTTTGTGCTGTAGAAGTAAGAGAGACTGAGTCCTTTGTCTTCTAGGAGCTCATGTCCTGAGAGAATAAAGACAGGAGAACTGGTTGCCACTCAGTAGTTTCAAGTAAAGGTGGTTAAGTTAGGGTTAAGTTAGAGAGTAGAGTGTAGAAGGGTTGGAAGGTGCAATTTTCTGCATTCCTCTTTGTCCTCCTCTTCTCTTCCCTCCCCCACCTCCATTTTCCAGTGAGACAAAAAAGGAAAGGGACAATTCTTTCTTAAAATCTCTTTTTTTTTTTTCTGCTAGAAAGAGTAATGCATAGTGTCTGTAAAATAAAATTCAATATTGAAAAAAATATTTAATATAGAAAATGGAAATCCCATCAGTCTAAGGTAAGTACCATTAAATTTGGACTGTATTCCTTGTTTCTTATAAAAGTATTAATACCATTAATGCATATTGTGTCCTAACTTGCCTCTTTTTTTTTCTTTTTTTTAAATTTTATTATTAGTTGTTCAAAACATTACAAAGCTCTTGACATATCATATTTCATACATTTGATTCAAGCAGATTATGAACTCCCATTTTTACCCTGTATACATATTGCAGATTCACATCGGTTACACATCCACTTTTTTACATACTGCCATACTAGTGTCTGTTGTATTCTGCTGCCTTTCCTATCCTCTACTATCCCCCCTCCCCTCCCCTCCCCTCCCATCTTCTCTCTCTACCCCATCTACTGTACTTCATTTCTCTCTCTTGTTTTTTTCCCCTTTCCCCTCACTTCCTCTAATATGTAATTTTGTATAACAATGAAGGTCTCCTTCCTTTACCATGCAATTTCCCTTCTATCTCTCTTTCCCTGCCCTCTCTCGTCCCTGTTTAATGGTGATCTTCTTCTCATGCTCTTCCCCCCCTATTCTGTTCTTAGTTGCTCTCCTTATATCAAAGATGACATTTGGCATTTGTTTTTTAGGGATTGGCTAGCTTCACTTAGCATAATCTGCTCTAATGCCATCCATTTCCCTGCAAATTCTATGATTTTGTCATTTTTTAGTGCAGAGTAATACTCCATTGTGTACAAATGCCACATTTTTTTTTTTTTTTTTTTATCCATTCATCTATTGAAGGGCATCTAGGTTGGTTCCACAGTGTAGCTATTGTGAATTGTGCTGCTATGAACATCGTTGTAGCAGTATCCCTATAGTACGCTCTTTTAAGGTCTTTAGGGAATAGTCCAAGAAGGGGAATAGCTGGGTCAAATGTGGTTCCATTCCCAGCTTTCCCAGGAATCTCCATACTGCTTTCCAAATTGGCCGCACCAATTTGCAGCCCCACCAGCAATGTACAAGTGTACCCTTTTCCCCACATCCTCGCCAGCACTTGTTGTTGTTTGACTTCATAATGGCTGCCAGTCTTACTGGAGTGAGATGGTATCTTAGGGTGGTTTTGATTTGCATTTCTCTGACTGCTAGAGATGGTGAGTATTTTTTCATGTACTTGTTGATTGATTGTATGTCCTCCTCTGAGAAGTGTCTATTCAGGTCCTTGGCCCATTTGTTGATTGAGTTATTTGTTATCTTATTGTTTAATTTTTTGAGTTCTTTGTATACTCTGGATATTAGCGCTCTATCTGAAGTGTGAGGAGTAAAAATTTGTTCCCAGGATGTAGGCTCCCTATTTACCTCTCTTATTGTTTCTCTTGCTGAGAAAAAAACTTTTTAGTTTAAGTAAGTCCCATTTGTTGATTCTTGTTATTAACTCTTGTGCTATGGGTGTCCTATTAAGGAATTTGGAGCCCAACTCCACAATATGTAGATCGGAGCCAACTTTTTCTTCTATCAGACGCAGAGTCTCTGATTTGATATCAAGCTCCTTGATACATTTTGAGTTAACTTTTGTGCATGGCGAGAGAAGGGGATTCAGTTTCATTTTGTTGCATATGGATTTCCAGTTTTCCCAGTACCATTTGTTGAAGATGCTATCCTTCCTCCATTGCATGCTTTTAGCCCCTTTATCAAATATAAGATAGTTCTAACTTTGTGGATTAGTCTCTGTGTCCTCTATTCTGTACCATTGGTCCACCCGCCTGTTTTGGTACCAGTACCATGCTGTTTTTGTTACTATTGCTCTGTAGTATCCTAACTTGCCTCTTTTGTTTAACACTGTGTTTTGGGCATCTTTGTTTGTGAGCACATATCAAACCACCTCATATATTTTAACAAATATTCCATTGAGTGGACAGACTTTATTTAACCAGTCCCTTGTCATAAACATGGTTTGTTTCCAGTTTTTCAGTATTATAAATAATTACCCATTGAGCATGTATTTCTGAAGAATAAGCTCCTAGGAGAAAATTTCTAGGTGATTAGGTATGAATATTTAAAATTTTAATAGCTATTGGCAAATTACCTTGAAATGGTTATAAAATTTTAAAAGCCATAAACAGTGGGGGTAAATTCTTCCAAAATCACAAAATTTTCAATCCTGGACTTTTAATCAGTATTATAAGCCAAACAATCATTTTAATTTGCATTTCTTTAATTCTTTGTAAGCCTCTTAGTTTATCAACTCCTTGGATTTCTTCCTTGGTGAACTGTATATTCATGTGAAAGGAGAGATCCTAAACCACTGGAGAGAGGTGTTTTCCTGAGCATCTCATTCAAGGTACAGCAGTTTCCAACTGGATAATTTCTTGAGCCATAAGAAACCCCAGTTTCCTTCTTAACAATTGAAGACCTTATCTGAAGACAGTGTTCAAGCATTTATGGTTTTAAATAAGTGCTTAAATACTTTGGTTTATAACTTAGAGTCTGATTTTTTTAAACAATAGCTTTATGAAATATAATTCACATACCAAATAATTCACTCATTTACAGAGTATGATTTAATACTTTTTAATATATTCAAAGAGAGGCTCAATCCTCATCACCATCAAATTTAGAACATTTCATCATTAGAAAAAGAAACTCATACCCATTAGTAAACACTCTCCATTTCTTTCTTTTTTTTTTTTAAAGAGAGAGAGAGAAAATTTTTTAATATTTATTTTTTAGTTTTTCGGCGGACACAACATCTTTGTTTGTATGTGGTGCTGAGGATGGGAATGTAACTCAATTGTAAAGGACGGAAATTTGAAATCAAAATGTTGGCCAAGTTGTCTCCTTCTCAGGGCTCTGAGGGAGAATGCTTCCTGTGCTGTGGCAATTCTTGGCATTGCTTGACTTGGAGACACCTCACTCTAATCTCCATTGTATATGTACAGGTGTATGTATAAATATCTGTTTAGATCATTTGTTCGTTTTTAAACTAGATTGTCTTTTAATTATTCAGCTGTAAGAGTTTACATATTCTAGATTATATTGGTTTTTATATCTTAGAAATAGTTAAAAAGTCAGGTCAGAATTAGAGTATATTGTGTAGTGATTTCACTGTACTATAGTTGTAAAGTAGTTTTTATATGTCTGGAATTACTTATGAAATAGTTTAACCAAAAATTTTATTTGAAATATGTATCATGTTTGGAAGTCATGTTGAATTTTCAGTAAGAAAATTAATCTCTGTAATTTAAGAACCTTTTTAAAAGTTTTATTCTGGACAATTTATAGTTAAATTGCTTATTTTATAAAGAATTACAAAATATGTTCATGGTGTAGAAAGAGATGTCTGGGAATCCATTAGAGTATGTAACTGAGAGCTTTGCCTGTGTAAGACTCAGGGAAGGCTTCCCTGAGAAGATGACTTGGTTGTGATATGGAGGGTGACTAAGGTCAGCTAGATTGTGAAGGGGTGGAAGTATTGGACATTCCAGGCTCAGGAAATAGCAAGCGTGAAGACCCTCAGGGAGGAAGTAATGAGTGGGAGGCACTGAAAGAAAATTAAGGACAAGAAAGTGCTAGCAGGAGTTAGGGTTAGGTGAGAATACGAAGGCTGGTGGTGGCCAAATCAAGTAGTTCTTCCTGGGGTTTGGCAATGAGTTTAGATTTTACTTGCCTGTCATATCCTTTTCAGTGGCCAGTGAGGAGACTTGAAGAAAAGAATTAGGATTATGAGGCCTTTGTTCATGAGATTCTTTTATACAACCAACATTGTTTTTACTGGAAGCCATTTTCTGGTGAGCTTTGTATAAAAGTCCTATCTCCAAGTGATATTTTAAATAAAGGATTTATTTATTTACCCCCATGGTAAACTCTTCCCTGTTCTGAGAATTTGCCGTAAAGAGGACCTGATATTGTGGTGAATTCTAGTATAATGGTCAAAGGAGGGAGTAAAGTTGATAAATCCCAGTAATTTTGGGCAAAATGCATTTCTGGGAATTGATGTGAATTCTTTTCATCTCCCTGTATAAGCAGGAATGTTCAAATTACTGTGTAGATGCCCACCACTTCCTTTCTAAAATATCCTGTGAAGAGCTCCAAGAAGGTAGATAGAGGATGCTTTTGTGGAGAGTAAATATTATATCCACGAAGTTGACTCTGGTTCAGGAAGGAGAACTAAAGACATAAGTGAGATATATCCATGGCTAAGGGCTAGAAAACATTGTAAAGGAAATAAAACTTGTGGCATTAAATGTATGAACATTCACATGAATGAATGAGCATTCATGTATGAACACATATACACAATTCCCTGGATAAATCCACTTGCTTCTTAGTAATGTTGGTATTTGAAACATTTCATTAAAATAATTTCCTTAAAATAGCTTGCCTCTTTGAAGTGCCTCTTTACTTTTATCTAGCAGAGGGTAGCAATTTGCTATTATTTGCACTACAGGATTTCAACATATTTACTTGAATTCATTGCACAGTATGTTATCTGCTATACCATGCTTTGCACCTAGTAGGCACAAGGTTTTTTATTTGACTTAAAATTGAATAGCATCCATACAATGGAAAATAAATCTCCCATCAGATATGATCTGGAATATTATGATACCCAGGGGACAAACAAGGTTATTTTTAATAATTTCCCTAAGGCCCCCAGGTAGATTTTAATTAATTTGGCAAATAAAAAATTATCTGATGATAGGCACATATTTCTCCCCTCTTGAGAGATGTCCTCCATAATCTCATTAGTAACTCATTCCTGTGTATAGTTGCCTTATGAGTTCACTCTATCTTATATGAAACCTTAATTCTACCTCTATAATTGACACTCGTTTTCTTTGATTCCTTCCTAGGTGAAGAAAGAGAACACAGGGTCATCATTCAGTTGTCCCAGTTTACTTGCTTATTTGAGTCAATAATGCTCACTAAGTAGTACACGTGATATGGTATTTAGAGTCAAGTTGCAGCCTTCTCTTTGTTCCCTGCTTCCTATTCCCTTGACTATTCATTTTCTCATTCTCCTTGGTTCCCCAAATGGGAATGGTGGTAATACCGCATAGTTGATGTGAGGGTCTTCTCTAAGTGAATGGTTGATAAACTATAAAATTCTGGACAGAAATTAATCACTACCATTGTTTTTGTTATCTTTTCACTGATGCAGGGGTTGTAGTCAATGGTGCGTACTAAAAACTGTGATCAGGCAAACTTGGAGTGACACTGTGGCCTCAATCCAGGGCACAGCAGGAAACAGCCTCCTGCTCCTTATGGCATTCTTTCAATGAAGAATAATTTGCTATGTTGGTGTAAGGAATCTAATTCAGCATTTAATTTTGGAACATCTTTCATGTGTGAGATTGAAGTTGTTCAATATATGTTGTCGTCTGAATATCTCACCTGGGTTCTCATTTTAATACCTAAAATATCCTTTGAGATGAGAGCAAGAGCCATTGTCCCAGTTTAACTGATGAAGAAACTAAAGCTCAGGGGTCAGTCTGACAGGATGAGTCACATTTGGAAACTGCAGCAGGTACTCTAAGTTCAGTATATTTTCTCCATGGCACATTGCCTGCAGCTCTATTAGGCTGTCAGAATCCAACTTTAAATAGGTGGTCTCTTCTGACCTTAAATATGTGGCTTATGAGTAGTACCTCTTACTAATCCTGGATGTGACCTGGGCCCTAAGCATCAGATAATATTTCATGGAATAAGAGCCCAATCCTTTCTTTAGGTCAGGTCGGCAAACTCTTGGTTATGTTGCACGTGAACTGACTGATGCTTAATGAAAATATAAAGGATTTAAAAATATTCATGCTACTGAAAAATGTATCTTATTCTTTTCTCTTTCTTTCAACTGGTGTGTTTCTAGATTGCCTCAATGATCAATAGTGTACCATCACTCTCTGTTTTCCTTCTGCCAGATGATATCACTAATTATGAGTTTTTCCCACTAAATCTAGTTTTCACTTTACAGTCCTTCCAAACCCTGTGCATCAGGCAGCCAGCCCCTACCACTTACTATCATGTGTTACTTTTCACTGTTAATGTAGCTTTTAACATTCTCATCACTCACTCTCTTAGTTGGTGGGGGGTGATAAAGGAGTTTAGTTTAAAAAGCAAATAATGAGAAGAAAGTCATGAAATTCTATTTTTGGCATTGAATGCTATTGAAGTAAGAACATTATTAGAAACCCAGCGTTGAGTTGGTTATAATTTTTCCCCAAAAAACTCAGTGGGTGGGTTTCCAAGAAGTTGACTGATAGGTCTTTTGTGCAGGGTAAAATATACTTGATGGAAAAGCTAATTAACAAATGATTACTCATCAAGGCATTTTATCCTATTGAGAGAGGTTGTGAGAAAAGGATTATTTTTTCACTGTAAGAAGACATTATTCCATTCCTGAGGTCAACATGGTCATTTATTTTGGCTGCCACTGGTTTGGAATGGAAAAAGAATGATTAATCGAAATGATTGTTCATAGTTAAAATTTCAGCCCTATTTTAAGGCTGCCTTTCAGAGTCAGCTGTAGATTTAAGCACCAAATTAAGCAACCTTTGTGAAGTTGGATTTATACAGTTGTTGCTACTTATTAACTTCCTGTTCTTGACCCCAGTTAAGATGGACCTTGTTTTCCTATGTCAAGGCAGGGCAGATTTCTATAAGTTTCTTAAATGAAGACTCAAGGTTTCTGAGACTTTCTTTGCCCAGAGAATGATATCTACAGGTTTTCTGGCTGGATTTCTTGGGATTTTCTTCCAAGCACCAGAATCAAAGGGTAGATGTGGGTGAGATAATGGGGTCAGACAATAACATGATTTATTACCTCCTTCAACTCCAGCTGAAGTCAGCTGGAGAAGGAACAGGTCAGCTCCCTTGCAAACTCAGGGTTGACCTAATGTCTATTCTCCTTCCTGGGACCTTGTTCTTTTTGTGGTATAACCCCTGAGTTGGGACTAATGGGACCATGTGTGGACCTTACCTACTGTTACAATTTCATTTGTAGGTGTTTTTTCTCATTCTGTGTCATTGCTATGACCCAGCAGAGTAACTGAGTATTATGCATATAGCTTTGGATATCATGGGTTCTGTTCAGTCATGTTCCTTCTGTGCCCTGACACTCATGTTTAAAAAACTGTAGATCATTCCATACTAAGACTTTGGTTTTCTCTGCATTTTCTCTCCCTGTGAAGTCTGACTATTGACTATCAGCCTCAAGGTCTGGCTGATGGGAAGAATTTCTCCTACATTTGCTAACTGAACTCCTTGATAAATTTACCTCCCCCCATGTAATATATTACTTTTCAATACTTTCCACCTAGTAACTATCACTTAACTAGCTTATATTTTTTGTGTTGTCTCATTTGATTATAGTGTGGTCAGAATAGAAAGTGAACTAGTCTTTGCTCATTCTAACAAGAATGATTTCTTACTAGAAGAGTTCTATAATATATGCATTATATCATTTTGTACTCTTTGTCTCCTAATACTTTGAAGTATTACAGAAAGCTTTCTGGAAGAGTGGCATTTGTAATAGCTATGGAAGCCTAGAATTTAAGCTTTATGAGAACAGTCTATGGACTCCATTGTGTACCATTGTATGCCCAGAGCCAAGCATAGTTCCTAGCCCACACTGGTGCTCCATGAATACTTGTTGTGAGAATTATGGGCTAAGATTTGGGTATGTAAAAATGACATTAGAAAGATCTTGGGCTGGGATTGTGGCTTAGTGGTAGAGCGCTCGCCTAGCATGTGCGAGACTCTGGGTTCGATCCTCATCAGCACATAAAAATAAATAAATAAGTAAAATATTTACAACCAAAAAGTAAATATTAAAAAAAAGAAAGATCTTACTTCAAGGGAATGGAATGATCTGGTGGAGGTAATAGAAGATGAAAACTAATCATCCTTGAGAATTTTCTCTCTCTACAAATGTATGATGAGAAAATATTCATCTGTTAATTCCAGCTTTTCCTACACATCAATTTATTATAGTCACTGGCAACAAGTCTTTGTTAAAAATGAGAGTTAAAGGTGGTAACATTGGATTTGCTCTGTCCCCTTATCCAATCAATGTCTCTTAAGCATTTGATGGCTAGGACAGTCTTGGAAAAGAAAGAGAGGTCAGAACGGTGATGATATTCTTTTTTTGAAATGGAATTTGATTACCCTAACCTCTGTTCAAGGGGTGAGGAGAGCTCAACTTGGAGAGGTTATAAAATCTCCTTGTCATTTTCGAAGATAGTCCAATGGCTTGGATGGATTAGCAAAGGCAATGGCGTTGTCATGGTGAAAGAATTTTATCCTGCACCTGCGTCTCCTAATCCTGGGTTTCACAGACACAAACCATCAGAGACTCTGAATAGTCAAATAAACAAGGAATAAATAGCAGGGAGGTAATCGTTAGTATAGTCCACTGGCTATTTCATTGGCATGTTCATTTAAAAAATCACTTTGCACTACACAAGTTAAAGAGGAATCAAGAACCCATGATGTGATGAGACTTCTTAGGGATTTGGCAGAATTAGAGGCCAAATTGCTGAATTTTGTAACAGAGGTTTTATGTGCATATATGGGGCTCTATAATAATAATCATAGAAAAATGCAATGCACTGAAATCATTGATAATTACTATGAACATGTTTGTATCATTTTTGTATCTTCAAAGATGATACAATATTTCTAATGTCTATATTGATAATACAGCTAAAATTTGAACATAACTTTAATTTTAATATATTATTTTTATAGTTTAATTTTTCTATGATTGTTATTTCAGTATAGAATATTTTGGTAACTTTTTAGTAGTATGTGTTCATATATGTTAATATTTCTCAATCTTATTGTCTGTGGTCAAGTCTTAGGTCCTTGTCTTGATAGTTAAGTTCTAATTGGTTAGAACTACTGTTTGATTCTACTCTTCCATGAGTGACTAGTGTATGCTTGTCCAATTATATTTCTTTAAAAACTATGAAAATAAGTTAAAGCAAAGAATGTCACTTCTTTTGTTGCTATTACGGTTATTTATTAGTCAAGGCAAGAAGTTGTGGAAAACACTATTTTCTACCCAACAATTGTTAACCCAACTTCTTTCTTGATAACAAACAGAACCTGATTTTATTTCAATCAACAGTATATCCAGGCCCAACAATATTAATCACAATCAATATTAACTAATGAAGATAATCCTTTTTCCTTTGATAGACTTTTTATTTCCCAGCATCCCTTGTTAGTGGTGGTTATATAGCCCATTGATTACTGAGACATAAGAGGAAATTGGATGGAGTGGGGCATCTGGGAAAGCTGGCATCTCTTCCTTTCTTCCTTCCTTTTGCTTTTGACATGAGCATGATACCTGGAGCTGCAGTGATTATTTTGCTATGATGATACAAGTATGAAGATAAGAATGAAAGAAGATGGATTTGGTAGTGGATGGCATCATTAGGGGGCACCACTAATGCCAGCAACTACCTACCTCCAGACTTCTTATTTTGTGAAGAAAAACAAAACCCATTGGTTATGACCACTGCAGTTGGATTTCTGCTGCTGTTGAATCAAAGTAGAGATGGTGCAGTAAGGGGAGAATGTCTACAGCAGATCATCATCTAAGGAACATCTGTGATAGGAGAACATCTGAAAACCCTCACAGGTAGTCTCTCTCACAGGTAGTTCTAGGCAACCACTTGCTACCAACAAAAAACATCCAGCTCTGTTGTAACTACTTTTATACACTGTTCATGTTGAATGAAAGAACTTCTATTTTACCTATATTTTTACCTGGCCAAATTCTTACATATGGTATTGTATTTGGCATTTGCTTTATAATTGACTTTACACATTTCTCCATGTTTGTGTGGTCTGGCAGTTCATCTTTTTAAGGATCAGTAGCTGTCTCTCAGGGTCTGTGGAGCCCTATTCATTTGCAGAGCCAAACATTAACACTATCTTTTTAGCATGGACAACCAATGGAGGTGTGGGATCTGGACCAGCTAGTCCCAAACTCTGCTTATCATCAGAATTGTCTGGAGGAACATAAAACAGAACACCAAAAACCCCAATAGACAACAAAATCCAACTATAGAGACACTGATTTAAAGGATCTAAGGTGGAACTCATATTTTCAGAATTTCTCCAGAGATTTTGTAGGATCATAGTGTTGGGAAGCTCTGGGGATAATTCCATAATCCAGTTCTGTCAAAATAAACTAAGAGAAAAATGTAATCAGAACTTATCTCTATAACCATCATATTAGAAACAAGAGTCAGAGAAATCTTGGATGTTTGGGGTGTTTCAGTTTGGCTTGTTATGGTTAATACTTAATTTTATCTGAGATATACTCAAGTTGACATCTTGCTTCTTGACTAGAGAACACCTAAGATCCTTGTTACCTGTATAGCTTTTTCTATCTCCTTTTATCTCTCTCTTTCCCTTTGTCCATTTCTTCTTTTCCTTTCTCTCTTTCCTCCCTTTTTCTCTCCTTCCTTCCTTCCTTCTTTTTTTCCCCTTAAGTTTATTTTGAGCCACAAAGAAGAACCTGTTATTCAACCTATTCTCTGAAATTGACCAACCTGTTATTCAATCCATTCTCTGCAATTGACCAACATATTTTTTAAATGAATTAGTATGAAAACAAATGTTCTTTCATTCATTGGGATGGGGGTAAGACATTAAGCAAATCATGCAGTACTTTAAAAATATTGACAATGAGATGGGTAGAAGTTGTTCCTCATTTTTTCCTTTTAAAATATAAAATTTTATAATAGTTATTGTGAATTATGTGTTATAAATATTGATATGCTTGTATCATTACAGTATGCTAATTTTAGTTCTTTTGTGTAAATACCAGTGAATAGGGTAGCTAGTTCATATGGTGGTTCAATTCTTAATCTTTTAAGGAATACTCATACTGCTTTCCAAAGAAATTTTACTAATTTGTTATCCACCAACAAAGTATGAGTGTACTTTTACCCTACATTCTCACCAGCAGCATTTATTATTATTTGTATTCTTGAGGATTGCCATACTAACTGGAATAAGGTAAAATCTCAATATAGTTTTGATTTGCATTTCCCTGATTGTTAGTGATGTTAAATATTTTTTTTCATGTATTTCTTGGCCATTTGTATTTCTTCTTTTGAGAAATATCTGTTTAGTTCTTTTGCCCATTTATTGATTTTTTTTGTATTAATTTTTTTGAGTTCTTTATATATTCTGTGTATTAATTCTCTGTTGAAGAAGTAGGTGGTAAAGATTTGATAGACTCTTTTTTCATGCTTATGTTTCCTTTGCTGTGCAGAAACCTTTTAATTTGATGCTGTTCTACTTATTGATTCTTGTCTTTATTTCTTGTGCTTTAGGAAGTTAGTGCCTGTACCAATATGTTGGGGTGTTGACTCTATGTTTTCTTTAAGCAGTTGCAGAGTTTCTGGTCTAATGCCTAGGTCTAAATCCACTGTGAGTTGACATTTGCATGGAGTAAGAGATAGGGATCTAGTTTCATTCTTCTGCATATAGATATCCCAGTATAGCTTGGGCCCATTAACGGATGAATGGGTAAAGGATATGTGATGCACATACACATACACACATACATATATTCACACAAAACGGAGTTTTACTCAGACATAAAGAATAAAATGACATTTCCTGACAAATGAATGGAACTGGAGAACATGTGAAATAAGCCAGACTCAGAAAGTCAGGGATCAAATGTTTTCTCTCATATGTAGAAGCTAAAGAGAAATAAAGGAACAAACAAAGGGGGGATTCCATGAAAATAGAAGGGAGAGTAATAGAGAAAGGGGACTAAGGCCTACGGGTAGGAGGGATGGGAAAAGGGAGGAACTATGGAATAAAATTGAATAAATTCTGCTATGTACATATATGGATATACCACATTGAATTCCATGCTTATACATATCTATAAAGTGCCAATTAAAAAAAATCAATAGAAGGAAGACCAGTAGAGTAGAGGAAGGGAAGTAGAGTGAGGGAGGAAGGGAGGGAAACTGAAAATACTGGTGATTGAAATGGAGCAAATTATATTCCATGCTTATGTGAATACATTAAAATGAATCCACTGTTATGTATAATGTACTAAGAAACCCAGGTAAAAAATTTAAAATTCCTCATGAACAATATTAGAATAATGGCTCAAGTGTAAAAGTTGTGTGGGATTTTCTTTGAGGTAGTCAAATCAAACAATGCAAAACTTCCCCTGATTGAAAAGTGTTTCTTTATTAATCATTGTGTTAGTTAAACTTATTTCCCCTGGTTTTGGCCTTGGGGACTGATAGTTAAGAAACAAAGAAACTGACACACAAGAAAGTGTTTTTCTTCTGTGGTTGTCCCAGTTCCTAGTTGGTTTCAGAGGGATTGTAGGTGTAAATTGGCCTAGTTTGATAGTCAATTATCATTTAAGATAATTTTGAATTGTTTAACAGGCAGATTATAAGTAATTTTCACCTACTAAAATAGGACATAATAATTAGCTTCTGTTTCCCATGTGTTTGATATTTGAAGAACAAATTTACAACTTGTAGCAGTTTGAACTTAAGCTTCATTTGTGAGGTTTACATTTTTAGTCACATCTCATTTTATATCAATGGCAGATATACTGATATCTTACTCTCCTTATAAATCGCATTTGTGACTTTTAATTGCTGTCAGTGAAATGTTCCTCACTTTTTTCTTTCTTGTATGTGAGTTTATCTCTGTATCTTAAGACTAGATTTCTGCCCCAGGATTTGAAATATTTTTTCTGCATTTCTTTCTGATATGCACACTCATGTCAGACCAAGACTTCTTAACCATCTATTTCCAGTTCTCCTTCTATTGTTAAATAAGTGTATATATTCTAGAGTAAGAATGCTTGTGCTGAAATCCAAGCACTATTATTATTATTATTATTATTTTTTGGTACTAGGGATTGAACTCAGGGGCACTCAACTACTGAGCCACATCCACAGTCCTATTTTGTATTTTATTTAGAGACAGGCTCTCACTGAGTTGCTTAGTTCCTCGCTTTGGCTGGGGCTGGCTTTGAACTCATGATCCTCCTATCTCAGCCTTCTGAGCCCACTGGGATTACAGGCATGTATCACCATGCCCAGCACTACAGTGTTCTTAAAGTGTGATCTTAAGCAACTTAATTAATTTCTCATGCCTCAGTTTTCTCATGTGTGAGATGGGAATTACACTGGTACCTATCCATAAAGTTGTTTTGCACATTAAATGAAATGCGCCCCTTAAAGTTCTTGGCTTAGTGCCTGCCATAAAGATGGCGTGGAGTACATATTATTTCAAGAGCAAATAGAAGTTGCATGGGATTATTTTCCCTTTTTATCTCTATATAGTTGTGTTTTGCTTTAAATCCATGAGAGATAAGTTATCTTGGTAAATAATAAACAACTTAAAGGTTCTTTCTTGAGCAGAAGTATTCTGACCCTGCACCATCCAATGCTGTAGCCACAAACCCCATGTGACTTTTGAGCATTTGAATTGTGGGTTGTCTGAACTGAGATGTACTTTAGGTATGACATGCATATTAGGTTTAAAAGACTTGCTATAACAAAAAATGATTGTCTCAGTAATTTTTAATATTGAGATGATATTATTTTTGATACATTGGATTAAAATATATTATTGAAATTAATTTCACCTATTTTTTTAAATGCAGCTGCTAGAATATGTAAAGTTATGCATGTGGCTTACTTTACATTTCTATTAGACTGTGCAGGGCTAAGCTAAAAGGCAAGGCTTCTTGAGTAGAGGCACATCTGCAAGCATCAGAGTGTCCCTTAACTGTTTTTGGCACACTGTGGTTATAATCATGACAATGCAGGAATGGGAGCCTCTTTGAGCCCAATTTATCTGGCTTATTTGATGACATTCTAAACTGGGGATATGTGGATGGTTTTGAGCTCTCTTTGGAACTTGGAATTATGGAAGAAATCCTGTCTGTCTGTATATATCTCGAGTGTATCTGGAAAACTTGATGGTTTTCAGGTGGCTGCTTTTGTGTACTAAATGCTATGGTACTGAACTTCTGGCATGTTTATTTTTCTTTGCCATTTCTGTGATATACTCTAGTGACACAATAAAAATGTGAAGTTCTCACACACATGTACTGTATGGTTTGGTTATGAAGTGTCCCTCAAGTCATGAGTTAAAGGCTTGCTTCACAATGCAATAATATTTAGAGGTTGGGCATTTGGATTTAATGGATCATAAAGTATTAACTTCATCAATTGGCTATTAGGTGATGGGGCCTCTGTTGGAGGAACTGGGGAATGTGCCTTGAAGGGTATATCTTGTCCTCATCCCCTTCTTCTCTCTCTATTTCTATCTCTGTTCCTGCTTCCTGGTCACTATGAGGTAGGCAGTTTTGATCTACCATGTGCTTCCCACCATGATAGTCTCCCTCACCACAGGCCCAGAATCAACAGAGTAAAGTGACCGTGGAATGAATCCTCAGAAATTATGAGCCAATATAAATATGTCCTCCTGTAAATTGATTTTCTCAGGTATTGTGTCACAGCAACAGAAAACTAACACTCATGCAAAATCTCCTTCCACTTAACTGATTGCATTTTGGGGCAATACTATTTTGTTGATTGGATGCTCCAATGTATTTTAAGGACTGGTTGAAGCTAATGTTACTACACAATCTAAATAACTTCATATGGTTATTTTTAATACAATATGTTCTCTCATTTGATGCCTTTTGGGGGACTAATGTGAGAAGTGATTAATTCTATTTAAAGGTAAAAATTAATTGTAACTGTCAGCATAATATTGCTCTGCAGGTGTTGCTCTCCTAATTTATATTTCAAAGTTTCTACATGGCACTTAAGAATACAATTATCAGGTTTGCCAATTGATAGTGAGATGGTAATCTATTATAAATAAGACTTTAACTTGTAAATTATGCCAGTAATCTCAAGATTATGAAATTACAAAAGTAAACTGCATAGGGCCCAAATACTTGTGTTGTGATGGTCTCTGGTATTTCTCTACATCATAGACATGTGCAGACAGGAGTATTTGTAGACAAAATGCAGACAGCTATATCAAAGAATATTTGTTTTATATCAAAGAATATACAAAAGAATCATACTATTTCATCTAGTGGTCACATTTTTTATGTTTTGATACATTCTTTTCTTTTCTATGCATTTTCTTTTTTTATAATATAGTTTTTAGTTGTAGATGGTTGCAATACCTTTATTTTATTTATTTATCTTTTTATGTGGTGCTGAGGATCAAACTGAAGACCTCATACGTGCCAGACAAATGCTCTACCACTGAGCTACAACCCCAGCCTCCTCCTATGCATATTTCTTATCACAACACTGAGATATGTTAATAATTTTCCAAATTTATACTGAATTTTTACTGTGTGTCAGGCATTATACTAGACAGTCATATAGTGGTAACTGAAGTTGACATTGCCCCAGTACTCTAGTGGGAGAAACTATACTGTAAATAGTTCATTTACAGTTCAGCATGTGAAGGGATTTGATGACCTGATTCTTGGCTCTCCTCCCACCCACTCCTTTGACCTGATACTTTGGGAGCCTCTTTGTCCCCACAGCTCCTTCCCTATACCTATAATTTCCCTTGGCTCCATCCTCCCTTTCTTGACACCCATCCTGGCTCCAGGGTTCTGGCCCCCTCATTCCAGGAAGAGAAGGGTACAGTCTCTTTTCCAGAGGGAATAATTTTGGGGAGAGATTACTATGTATTGACAGATGTGACTTGATAACCTTGGGAGCATCCTGGGTCTCCCCATTTCCCATTGCATATATGTACCAAGAAAAAATACACAGGGATGGCTGCTCTCATCCATTCTAAAAAAATGTAAACGAGGAAGGTGACTTTCCTGGACACTGCATAAATGTTCAGTTAGATCTTGAAAGGCTTCAGTCCCTTGCACTCTATAGTAAACATTGTTGCAGTGAAACTAATAGTGCTCACCATTAAATAAAAGCTAGAGCTAGTCACTTTCAAAAGAAATGTGAAAGTAGATCTTTCCTTATTGTGTTGATGGTTGTCACCTTTGCTCTGCTAATGTCTCTTATTTGTTACTTTTCTGATAAAGCTTCCTATTGATTTTTAATCTTCTATCCTGCCTCCTGCCCCACAGATACCTTTTAAGGAATACATATATTAGGGAGTACTTAAACAGTAGGGTCCATAGAGTCAGTCTGCTTACTTACTGGTCTCATGATCTCATGCAAATTACTTAACTTCTCTAAGCTTCAGTTTCCTCATGTGTAAAATGGAATTAACAATGGAACCACTTTTAAGGCTGAGGAAAGAATAAATGCAATGATATATTTAAAATACTTCACATATGGCCTGGCATAAAGTAAACTTTTAATGATTGTTAGCTATATTTGTTATTTGAAAAAAAATACTGGGTGGCCTCTCTGCATGGAGGAGTAGGTGTATAAGATGTGAATTTGAGTATATGATCACAAAAGAAAACTGGGGGTACTGTGGATCAGCATATTAGAACCCAAGGACCAACTTAGTTCCACCTACTGTTCTTTTGTATAAGTCAAAAGTGAGAATTGATTTTACATTTTAAATGGTTGAAAATATCCAAAGAATAGTATTTCAGAGCAAATTAAAATTATGAAAAATACATGTTCATGTTCCTAAAGTTTATAAAATAAATGAAAAAGTGAATAAATAAATTTAAAAATTAAAAAAGGATAGTTTATATTGTAGCCTCACTCATTCATTTCATTGTCTTTGGGTGCTTTTGTGCTAATTGGCAGAGTTGAGTAGTTGAAGACTATCTGGCTGGAAAAGACTTAAATATTTACTATTTGAAAGAAAGACAATTCTTGCTTTAGACCACTGTGCTGCTGTTTTAAGTATAAGGTTGGGAGCGGTGGAGATGAAGAGATGGGGAAGCCAAGAAGCTCTCCAGCTAATCCCCTGTTGAGCCTTAAGTGTGCTTTCATGATATGATTATGTCTCAGATTATTTAAATCCTATATTCAAATTTAATAAGTTACACATCATAAAGTTGAATAGACTAAATGACTTTCAAATTTCTTCCTCTTTTTAGTCTATTGAAATTGACTATGTATAAAAGGAGCAAGTTATTGAAACTGCTTTCTCTGAAATTACACAAATATTAGTATGATTTTTAGATATTTTGCAATTTTCAGCTTGGCTTTCACGCGATTTAATGGGATCATCATTATTAAAATGTAATAGTTAAGTTCTCATTAATATTAGCATACAAAATCCAGATGCAATGTTAGCTTGATGTGAAAATAGACTATTATAATATGTGAAATTACTGGTTATTTCAAATAATTTGGAAGACAATTGCTGGTGAAAAGTTAAGTTTAAGACCACAGTAAATTGAACTGCTAAAAGGGATTTAAATTGTGTATTTATCAGAACAAGTATCTAAGCAGAATTGATAATAATTTAATAACTAATGATATAAATTAGAATTTAATTTTTTTGGTTGCTAAATAATGATGACTTTTCTCTCTTGTATGTAATTGTTATTCTTCATATTAAGCTATCATGCTTGAGTTGCTAACATGTGTGATCAGTCAAATATTGGTTATGTGTAGCATTGTGAATTAGAGATTAACAGCTTAGAATATGAAGTCTAACAAATTAGTACAGGGTTCTAGTTTCTGTTCTGTTGTGTGACTTTTGCTCTAATTTTGGGGGGTTCAGTTTTCTTATCTGTACAATGGATTCTTTAGGAGAACCTGCATTGTCAGGATTAAGTGAGAAGAAACATGCAAGATACTTGACCCCAATGACTGGAATGTGGTGAAGCCCATTGAGTGTTAAATGATGTATTGTTATGATGATAGTTAGCTTTAGCATTATTATTTAATGTTGCTACTGTTTATCAGTAAATGTAGATGTTCTTTCTTCAGTGGGAATGTGAGAGTATTGTGGGTCTCTCCTGATTGGAAACTGGGTATATTCTATAGCTTGCACAGTTCTCAGAATGTGAAAATATGGAAAACATCCTACTATAGAACTTTTCTGCTCATTTCCCTAGGAGACAACTTGTATCCATTGAAACATCATATTCATATACCTCTTGCTTGGGACTTGTTGAAGCCCCACAGTCCTGTACAAATTCCTTCCCAGGACAGAGGCTGGCATATAGCATGAGAGTTCAAGGGTCTGGGAGCACAGAGTTCCTTAGTGCCTTCCAAGCTTTCTCAAGTCATGGCAAACATGGAAAATGATGTTTGTTTGTCAGTTTGGGGTGAGCTGATAAGGCTCCCCTGGCTGGTGGTGGTATGGAACTCAGTGACTTCTCTGTGCACTGGTGACCTGTTTGTGGTTCTGCCCTGCCATGTGGTTAGGAAGTTTGAAGTCTGAATGGAGTCTTGGAGCAACAGTGGGATGATAGGTTATCCAAGGACAACAGATTTGCCTACTTGGGAAGGGGATATTTATAGGTGCAAGCAACTGAACCTGAGTCCTTGGGAGGTGGGGCAGAGAAGTGAGAATGTGCTACCTCACTGAAAAGTGTCTCTCTTTATATGGCTACTGGGATGTCTTGCATATAGACCGGCTATTTCTGCATGTGTTTGTCCATGTGAACCTGTGTGTGGTTGTGCATAGCATGGAAATAAATGAATAGTTTCTAAATGAGAACAGAGGTTATTTATTCAGAGCTTGCTATATATAACCAGAGAGATAGCCACCATCACTTGTGTGTTACAGAGATTCTCAGAAGCAGATGGTAGGGTGAGAAAGCTTTACAGTGGAAAAGGGGAACCTTTAGGTCTATATGCTTTGATTCCATGGGAAAGCTGTAGGGATAAGTAAAAATGAATTTATCTCATGTAATTGGTTTGGGGAGAATATCTGGCTTCCTTTAGTTGGTCACGAGTTGGAGTGTGGGCCCAAAATAGGGAAGCTGGAAGTCATTGATCAAATCCTGACTATTGCAGCTGGTTGCTGCACAGATTTTGGATCAGAGTTCTATCGTCATATACGGACTAGCCATTTTCTTTTGTATATAGGTCTCTCAGCCCTCTCTTTGTGTCATTCTGTGACTTGTGAGTGGTTGACCAATTCAGGAAAGGCCTTCACCTCTCAGACATTATCCAGTTGTCTCCATAGTCAACTGTATTGCAAGATCTTCTTGACCTTCCTATTACTTTATTACTATAGCAGTCATTTGATAAGAGACTGGCTCTGCAGAAGCCTGTAAGACTCTGAGTAGAATACAACTGGCATCATGAATTCAGTGACAAAAATCAAAACAATTAATAGTCCTCATAAGTAACCAGTAATATTTTAATATTTAAAAAATTATTTTTAGTTGTCGATGGACATTTATTTTATTTATTTATATGCAGTGCTAAGGATCAAACCCAGTGCCTCACATGTGCTAAGCAAATGCTCTAGTACTGAGCTAAAACCCCAGCAACCCTGAGCTATAACCCTAGCCCCAACACCAGTTGTTTAACTGAGGCCAATGGAACAAATTTCACAGGCCATGAAGATAAATCTTAGAAAGCTAATGTTTCCATAAGGCAATTTATTCTGTGTTACCTTCTTACTTCCTTCATCCAAATACAGTAGGCAGTCTTAGCAATGGCATAGATGTCGCCATGATTGGCCAGTTAAATGATTGTTCTCATTTAGCAAATATTCATTTATTTCCACACTTCTGCCAGAGGTACTGATAGTCTCCTTTAAACTTGTTTCTATGGGCTGGGGATGTGGCTCAAGCGGTAGCGTGCTCGCCTGGCATGCCTGAGTCCCAGGTTCGATTCTCAGCACCACATACAAACAAAGATGTTGTGTCCGCCAAGAACTAAAAAAAATAAATATTAAAAAAAAAACCATGTTTCTCTTTGTAAAATTTTTATCATTGGGAATTGCTCTGATTGTTTGCATAAAGCAGGAGTCAGTAATTTCCCCAGGGAGAGCACCTAAATAATCAAGGGTGCCCTCATTTTGAAGCTCACATCCAGCCTTGACAATTTATAGAACTAGAGTCTCTGTTCATGGACAGGTCTCTGAATAGTTTTCCTAAAGTGAATGAATTATTTAGTCTGAGGCAAATAGGATCAGGCTTCTTGGTCACAAAAGTAGTATCTAATAGGTACTCATGGAGATAAAGGTTTAAAGAGTTGTTCATGACACAAGATAAGAAGCAAAGCATCACATTAAGTGGGCTACATATTGAAAGTCTCCAGGTGGCAAGTATTTGGACCATCATTGTAGGAAATTTGCTGAATTCAGATGTGGAACTAGGGTCTGAATAATAGAAAAAAAAATATATATATGTCTTTTTTTTTTTTTTTTCCTAGCAGAGAGGGAGAGAGGGATGCTAGCAAAATTATTGGTTGATTTGTTTCAGGTCAATTGTTCACGTAGGTCTAAGTGGAAATGCCATTGTCTGAAATTCTATGTGATCTCATTTCATGAGACTATAATTGCCTAGAGGATTTTATCATGTTGATCTGGTGATAGATGGCATGTCTGGTAATCAGTAAGATTGGGGAAGTGGTTACTATCTTGGATATGTAAAAATGTGTATTTTCTGATCTAACAATGATAATAAAGAGGGGAAAAAAAGAGAGAAAAAAGGCAATTATGGATAGATAGCAGTTGGGAGTCCATAGGAAATGAGAAGAAGGATGATTATAAGGAGAAAGATGACAAACAAAACAGGAATTAGGGTCTAATGCCTTAGGTGGAAACTGTCCCCTATTTCAGGTCATCAGCTGTCTACTTCTGAGAACTGGCTACTTACAGAGGGTGTCTAAGAATCTTCAACTTGAGGTCTCATTTTAGAGTTGCCTTCTAGTTGTTGTTGTTGTTGTGTGTTGTTGTTTTTGTTGTTGTTGTTGTTGTTCTTCTAGTTTTGAATGCATTTTATTTTTAAAGCAAAATTAAAAAAAATAATAGATTCATAGCAAAATTGAGTGGCAAGTGCAGAGACATCTCATATGCCCTCTACCCCCACATATGTGGAGCCCCTATCACTGAAAACCTGCATCACAGTGGTGCATAGGTTAAAATTGTGTAATTCTTTTATTTCTGCATTGCTTTTTTAGCTGTGAACCCAGTAATTGACTCCTTGGAGGTTCACTGCTGTATTTGTTGTTAACAGTACCTGATAAAGTCTCTTCCAACAAGTTCAAGAACAATATTTTTTCTGATTCTCCCCCATTCGCAGTTTATAAATATCTTGGTCGAAATCATGAAGGGGCTGTTTAGGAAGATACTGTGAAAAGGGGGATCTTAATCTATTAGTGACAGTGCTAGGTATGGTCCCTTGAAATATTTTACCACATCTGCATATAGCAGTCAGAATCTAGCATTTGAGATAAAACCCCTGAACATATGGGCCTTCCAATTATCCTTCATAGGAGGCTTGCCAGTGTATCCCTAAGGGAGTAGACCACATGACTGAAAGGGCTAGTAGGAGTACCTTTGTCCAAGATGAAAGAGCCTCTGTTAAATCAGCATCTTTAATTACTAAATGTTGGTGAAATTTTTTTTTTTTTTTTTTGTCTATCCTGAAAATCTTACAATTTTTCCTTGTTGCATTATTATTGGGGAATGTCTTGGGGAATGTATTGGGTGTGAATTTTAGAAGCCTTCATCTAGCTTTTAATCCTTTCTTTTTTTTTATAAAGAGAGAGAGAGAAGAGAGAGAGAGAGAAAATTTTTAATATTTATTTTTCAGTTTTCGGTGGACACAATATCTGTATTTTATTTTTATGTGGTGCTGAGGATCAAACCCAGCGCCCGGCGCATGCCAGGCAAGCGTGTTCCCTCTTGAGCCACATCCCCAGCCCTTAATCCTTTCTTTTAACCTCTTATTTATTGTGGCATGAAAGATCTCATAGGCTTGTAGGTTCTTTTCTGGAATTGTCAATTCACTTTTGCTATTAGAGGTTTACATTTTGTGTTAGTCAGCTTTTTGTCATTGTCACCAAAATATCTGACAAGAACAACTTAGAGGAGAAAAGATTTATTTTGGATTATAGTTTCAGAGATTTGAGTCCATGGTCAGCTTGTTCTATTCCTTTGGGCCTGAGGTGAGGCAGAACATCATTACCAAAGAGTGTGGCAGAGGGAAGCTGCTTATTTTGTGGCACCTGGGAAGCAGAGGGAGGTGGGGTAAGGAGGGGAGGGAGGGGCCAGGGATAGATATAGTCTGTAAAGCCATGCCTCCAATGTCCTACTTCCTCCAGCCATGCCCCATCTGCCTATAGTTTTCACCCAGTAAGTCCATTCAAATTATTAACCATCAAATGGATTAATGAGGAGGTCAGTGCCGTAATAATTTAATCTTTTTACCTCTGAATATTGCTGCATTGCCTAACACATGAACTTTTAGGCGCACATTCCAGATCCAACCATAACACATTCTGTCTATCATGTGTGTAAGCTGATAAAGTCTGGTAACCATAGGTCAGATATACTCAAAAGAATTCTAATTTCTTCTATAAATAGTTGCTACCCATGTCTGGATTCAGGGAATCCTTAATTATAGTTTTACATTCAGCTTAGATCCAAGATTTAAATTCTAGTTGTTTGAATACCTGGTTTATGGACAGAATGAATCTTCATGTGCCAAATGGCATCTTGGGGTCTTAGGAGAGTTGTTGGGAAATGGTAGGGAGCTCGGGAGAAAAGGGATTGGCAGAGATCAGAAGGGTAAGGAGTAAGAATAGCCAGATATGGGGAAGCAACTGAGGGACAAGGGGGAGGAGGATTTATTAGGGAAAAGAGTCTAGTGTGTGTTGCTTAAGATTGTCAAGTTGTTCATTAGCTTTGGCCAAATAGTCTTTAAGTGAAACAATTTTTCTTTAAATCATAATTTTGTTTGGAGGTCTCTGCATGCAATAAAATTGCTGACCATTGGATAGACCTGAGAAATTTTATTCCTTTTTCCCCCTCTTAGGCACCCCTGAAATAGATAATTTTGTTTAAGTCAGTTGTTCTCTAGAGTAGCCACTGAAGATGACTTTAGTGAAATCAGCCAAGACAAGCAGAAGAATTAGGATTATAATGAGTGCATACATAAGAAGGAGGAGTTTTTTGTTTTTGTTTTTGTTTTTTTTCCTGGAGAAGGAGAATTAGACTTAGATGAACCCACAAGTGTTGGCAACAGAAAGTGATGCTTATTCATGTAGTGTCTCAGACCTCCAAACCTCTGGTTGACTGCCTTCAAATTCAGATAGGACAATCTTGGGCTCCCAGGAGGAAAATTGGAGAGAATTGTTCTCTGAGTTGAAGCCAATATCTCAGGACAATAAAATAAAATAAAATAGAGATGTAAGGAGAACCTTATCCATTTTTTTTTAATGACCCACAGAAAAGTTTGTTCACTATTCTGGTTGAGAACCAAGGAATCACCAGTCTATGAGGCTGGTTCAAATAACAGGTTTCTGATGCCTATTAACCCAGTGATTCTCTTTATGAGAAATAACACTTTGAGATCACATAACACAAAATAGAAGGACAAAACAGAGGGGAAAAGGATGAAAAAGAATGGCTCAGTTCCTCTGAATAAATGGCAACCAACAACAAAGCCTGGGGACTACCAAATAGAGAATGAACAGCCAAGGAATTCAGTGCAAAGAGTGGAATTCAGGTTCAGTGCTGACTTACCACATCACTGCAGACTTGGCAACCTTTGAGTGGCAAGAGCATCCTTTTTTTTTTTTAAATTTATTTTTTTTATTGGTTGTTCAAAACATTATAAAGCTCTTGACATATCATATTTCATACATTAGATTCGAGTTGGTTATGAACTCCCAATTTTACCCCAAATACAGATTGCAGAATCACATCGGTTACACATCCACATTTTTACATAATGCCCTATTAGTAACTGTTGTATTCTGCTACCTTTCCTATCCTCTACTATCCCCCCTCCCTCCCCTCCCATCTTCTCTCTCTACCCCATCCACTGTAATTCATTTCTCTCCTTGTTTATTTTCCCATTCCCCTCACAACCTCTTATATGTAATCCTTTATGAATGGTTTAAGACTAGAGTCTCTGGCAACAAGCCATGCAGACCATATCTTTGGGGACCTCCAGTTTAACTGAAAATAAAGACAAACCACCCAAAAGAGAAAAAATAGATGCTATTTATTCAGAGGTTCCTGTAGCAAGGGAGGCGCCACCATCCCTAGTGTTGGATAGAGACTCAGGGTCAGGAAGTAGAGTTTGAAAGCTTTATAGAAGAAAAAAAAAAAAAAAAAAGATAAGCCTTCAGGTGCAAATGCTTTGATTGGAGGTCACTTATATGAGGAAGCCGAAGGTGGGCTAACTAGGAAGTGAGGCATCTTATGATTGGTTTAGGGAGAATATTTAGTTAAGTAGGGACAAAAAATTTACCAAGTGCTGATTGCTCTGGGCAGATTGCTGCCGTGGCCATGGTTTAGTTTCCCAGGCTGATTGCCACAGATGTTGTGGGTCAGAGATGACCCGTTCAGTCCCTCAAGAGATATGAACTACAGTCTAATTCCTTGGGAGTTTCTGCTTACCATAGATTAACCCTAAATGAACAAATGCTAGTCTTTGCTTTCAGAGTGTATCTCCTAGCAAGTGGTCAGCAACATTGTTTATAAAGGGCCTGATAGTAAATATATTTGGCTTTGCAAACCAGGCAGTCTTTGTTGCAATTGCATGAAAGCAATCACAAGCAACACATAATCAAACAAGAGTGGCTGTGTTCTAATAAAACTTTATTATTAATATTGGAATATGAGTTTGTTATTATTTCCATGTGTCACAAAATGTAATTCTTTTGTTTTTTTCAACCATTTAAAAATGTAAAAACCATTCTTAGCTTGTGGGCCATACAAAATTGGTCAGTACTTCACATTTGCCCTTGGGCCATAGTTTGCCAATTCCTGATTTAGTAGGGGATAGTTAAAACATTCTCACAGGATTTTAATATAGCAAAGGCAATAATCAAAATAATTGCAGCAGAAAGGTGACTAAACACTCAGGTCAAAGTATTAGATATCAGATATTGTTTTTAAGCACTTCATGTAAATTATCTCCTTTATTTTCTTGATAACCTTCTGAAAGGGCCATTATTGTTCCCATTGCTTAGATGAAGAAGTAGGCTCTGAGAAGTGGAATCCTAGCAGTCTTCCTCCTGGGAAGACCCTGGATGCATCTTTTGCTTCTCTGCATATATTCTGATTCCCAATAGTAGAAGATCAAGACTTGCATCTTATTTTTATCTTGTTTAAAGTTTTAGCATCTTTAAAATGATAGTTATACTTCTTCTGGATACAAAGGCAATATGACACAAGCTCATTATGAAAAATTGGGAAAATGTAGAAAAGCTCAGAAAAGAAAATGGGAACCCCTGTGTCTTGCCATGCAGAATTAATCTCTGTTAGCAGTTAAGAGCATATGCTTCTTGTCTTTCTCCCACACTAGTGTTTTATGTACATATTGTACATATTTTTAACAGCTTTACTGAGATAATTTATATACAATATAATTTAGCCATTTAACATATACAATTTAATAGTTTTTGGTGTATTACATTATTAATTTTTAAGTGTTGTGGATATATAACACATCAAAAATTTACATTTTAATAATTTTAAAGTATACTATTTGATGATGTTAATTATATTTACCATGTTGTACAACCCTTGAAACTATTTTCCAAACTTCTTCATTACCCCAAATAGAAACTCCATAACCATTTAACAGTAACCTCCATTCCTCTCTCCCTCAGCCCCTAGAAACCACCAATTTGCTTTCTGTCTCTTGATTTGCATGTTCCAGGTATTTCAGATAAATAGAATCATATAATATTTGACTTCTTTGGCATATTCACTTAATATAATATGATGCACATACTGTTTTGGAGCCTTTTTCATTTAACAGCATATTGTGACAATGTTCCTCGTTAGGCAGAGACTTGGTAGTCCCTCCTACCAGTGGATCTTAGACTGGGCTAGGAAATCTTTAGTTCAAACTTATATCCTGGCTGACTTTTGTGCAGATGGTTTCCAGACTTCATTTTGAGGAATACTGGACTAAAGATTGGAAAACTTAACTTGTAAATTTTGCCCAGTTTGATTTCTTAAATAGCATTGATAGGTAAAATACTTTCTTATTAAAGTGAAACAAAAGTCATTCTGTAGTCACACCTTTGTTCCACACAAAGAAAACTGACACTTGGGGACTTATTTTGGTCACAGGAAAAACACATGGTGTTGCTGTGTCACTGCCTAATGACTTCTGCTCTCACTGTGTAAATTCTCCTTTTTACTAGTTCAGTCACGGGCACCTTGCTTGTACCAAGTTGGAGTTCAGGCTTTGCCGGTAAGAAGGCTCCTTTGTTTTAAAATTTACCTCTTACATCTTACAGTTTGTTGCCAGTCGGTGGTTATGAGTACTTGATTAATTAATTTGAAAACAAGAACTTAAATTCTAAGAAATCGTGTATGTTTAATTTTTTTATGTGTTAGATGGCTTGTTCAAATTGGAATTCAGCAAATCTATTTTTGTTTTTAAATTCTGGTCATCTTAATTTATCAGGAGCTCATTCCTAGGGCTCGATTGTACATTTAATCTAGTTCTCATATTCCTTCCTATTTTGTTCCATTTTTTTCCCTCTGTTCTTTCATATATCAGCATTCATAGATCCAGGCCTTTATTTCTCTTTTACCTTTCATAAAAGTCATCATGAAATAATGATGCTCATTATATTGCCAAATTGTTTGTCTACTGCTTGTTTCTGTATGTGGCTATTCATCTCTTCCAAAGGAGACCAGGGATCCTTCATTAGGTAGATCTCCCAATTGCTGGACAGATTTTTGAGATGTCTAGAAAGTTCAAGAAAGCTGGCACTTCAGGAAAGGAGTCTCCTCCCAGCTGTTGGACAGACAGAACTCCCATAGCAAGGTCCCTCTCTGCCCCAAGGAGACCAGAATCATTATGGGAGAAGGATAGCTTCTGTTAGGAAGGGCCCACTGTCTCCTCCTTTCAGATTTCTGAATGGGCTTATATATTGTGTTTCTTGTATTTTCATAAAATAAAAAATAATTTGAGGTACACCACAGTTACCCACAAAACAGGAGAAGGCTCTGAGAGTGAAGTAGAAAGAAGCCATCCAGCTACCATAAAAATAAGTAATTCAGATGATTCCAGAACCAGGGCATGACTGGTTTATCTCCCTCCTTTCATTTGTTCTCCAAGAGGGGGGTTGAATGCACTGGTGAGGGGAGGAGCTGGTTTACCTGGGGAGTTAGAGTGGAAGGTTTGAGAAACCTGGTTCCACCCTGCCAAAATGTGCTGTGTGTAGATGGGGAAATCTTCACTATTTTGGATTGTTTTTCTAATCTATAAAATAGACAAGATAGTCTCTGAGAAACCTTGAAACTCTAACACTTAAAATTCTCCTGATTTCCTAGTAGCTTGGTCTGTGGACTGATCCTCCTTTGCTCTCTCCTATCCTCTTTCTCTCCTTTCCTTTCTTCCTTCTTCTCCCATCTCTTCCCATATGATTTATGATACATTTCTTAGGAGGAAATGCAAAAAACCTACCCCATGGACATGATCCTAGACTCTGCAGTAACAGGCAGCATCTCTACTGCTCTGGCCTTCTGGTTGCTCTTGTCTGCTCTTACTGATACTGCTGTTTTCCTCTCAGTGTCCTTGCCTGTGTCCCATGATTCAGTGACCTCACCTTTAAATCAGACTTAACTGTTTTTATTTTATTTTATTTTGTTGCATTCACTATCTTATTCATTTTAAGTTTCCCCTGAAATAAACTTGAGCCTTGACTTTTGACATTTTGAATTCTGTGGATTTCTGTTGGAGATCTTGTACTAATCTCCATGACTTTCGGTTTTGAAAATTTCTCTCTCTTTTTTTAACTGGTCTAGATAACATATCTGTTTTCAATTCAATGTCCTAAGTGTTCACCATCCTAAGTTTTGTTGTGAGCTATTTTTGCCTCATTGGATGTCTTTGGAGCAAGCATCATCTTTTCTTTCACATTTCATGTCAGCCTTTGACATCCTTGTCTCCCCAGATGTCCCCACCCAATGAATATACCTTTGGTTCACTACATTGTCCTTTTTCTTCATCCTCTCTAGTGCGTCCTGGTGTAGCAGCTGCCTCAGCCGTCTCTTTCTGTCTGAAAGTTGTCTATAGAATGAATCCATCCCATACTCCACAGTATGATTGACAAGATTTTTCACAATCAAGTCCTGCTGTTTCTTTCTAGTCCTATGCCATTTCTCTCACAACTTAGTACTACCTCCAGTATGGGAGGATCTTTCCAATGTTTGTGCTTCCATTTACATGATTATCCTTTATCATTGGTGCTCCCATAACACTTTGCTTTTAGCGTGGAGAACTTGTTCTTACATTGAATCATTGTTTTATGCTTCTGTCTTTCCTTACCATTAAAATCCTTGAAAGAAAGAACAAACCTTAGTTTCTATATACAGAGCCTCATACTTGCCACAGACTAAGGAAATAGCAGGGGGTATTAGGAAGACTTCTTACCTATGAGGGTAGGATAGTAGGATTCCTGTCCTCTCTCATCATATACCAGCTGTGTGAACTTGGACAAGTCACTTTTTCAAGAAGTTGTGGTTTCCACTGGACTTGATGGCTTTTGCCTATAATCCCAGTTACTTGGGCTGAGGTAGGGGTATTGAGTTGGAAGCCAACCTGGACAACTTAGCAAAACCCTGTCTCCAAAAACAAACAAAAAGTCTTGGCTTTCTGATTTGTGAAATGGTAATAAGAACATATACTTTTCATGTTGGTTATTAAGATTAAAGAAAACAACATTAAGCAGTTAAGAGTATCTATGGGAGTAGCAAGCAGCTCACAGTGCTTATTGTGTCAATGATCACATGTGCTACTCTTTGATTACTTTCCCTGAAATCTTATTCTAGGTCTTTCTTTTGTGTTTTTATTTTATTTTATTTTTTGCTGCTCTCATTTCTGAGCTGTATGTTTTTGGCATGGGTAATCAGGTTCATTGTGGGAGGGTGACAAGAAGTGGAGAAAGGAGAAAGGAAATTGAGACTGCCTTCATTTGGACAGCGATGATCCAATTTTAACTTGACAGTTGTTCAGTGATAGACTCCCCTGTCTGGCTTAGATGCATGAGGCAGAATGATGATGTGGTGGAGCTTTTAGAAAATGTGCCAGATTTTGCACATGAGCACACCTTTGCAAATTCATGCCCACATGTTGAACTAAATTTCTACCAACTGAGTTAGCCCTTTGTCAAAGTGTCATCTTAGACCTTTCACTGTTCCCAGTAATTTTATTGCTTAGCGTCCCTTCTAGGAATGTATATAATTATTTTTTTTTCAGAACTGCGTATTCTTTAGGATCTCCTCAATGATAACAAGCTGATATTATTGACAACAACATGTACAATAACTTAACAGGTATTTAATCTTTCTAAGGAGTCATGTAGCATATTAAATGTTTTACATGATTGTCTCCTTTTGTTCTCATGTTGCTAATAGGCAAGTACTCATCATCTCATATTATAGATGAGGATACCAGGGATGGGAGGGACTAGGAACTTGCCTGCATACACATTGACTAAGTGGCAGAGTTGAGATATGAATCAAGGAGTCTGACTTAGGGCCCCACAGCCTAAACCACCAGCCTGAGAGGGCATCTACTACACAGTTTGGAATTTAGTTGCCCTTTGGAAACCAAGCTAGGTGTGGTCAATTAGGTAATAGTTGTAATATGTTAATCACAATGAGGACATAAGCTACATTAAAATATGCTTTTATTAACAATTTGATTCGCTTGGCTGTAGATTTAAAAATACATATCTACTTCAGAAAATTCCAGTATACTAGTGTGATAGTGCCTCTGTTACCTTATGCTAATAACTACTTGAAAGTATAAAAGATGTGTATGAAAAGTGAAACAACAGACACTATCACAGTTATTCCATTTCATGTGGTTTAAAAGTAAAATGTGTCAGAGGAAAAAGAGGAAAAGGAGGACTACTGTTTGAATCAGTCATCTTAGAGATATTGTTTGATTTAATTAGGAACCTGTGCCATAGTCATTTTTTTCTCATGTTTTAGATGAGGAACTTGTTTAATGAAGTTCAGTTTTAACTCCAACAGTAAACTAATTTCTGGCTCCAAAAAGCTCATGTACATAACTCTGACAACATAACAACTCACAAGGAGAAGAGGAATTTATGCCTTTGTTGTTAGAACCCATTTTCCCCTTTCCTCAATCATCATGGAGCTTATCTGTAGTCATTTCTGTGCAAAATTAGGGTAGAAGTCTTATGGTGGAGGAAACGTTATGTGTAGAGTATAACAGAATTAGGCATACCTAGAGTGGAGATCATAAGTGGAAGGGGCTCTGGGAAGTGATTTCCTTGATGCTTGCAATATTTATTTAGATTTTATAAAAATTACATTATGGGGTGTGATATGATTGATCCCTCAGATTGTTCATTCCAGTGAATGCAATGGTTTATCACAGTTTAACAATGGAATATGAAATCAGGTCTTCTGAAATGATCCTTGATCTTTACTTAGCTGAAATATGTTTTTTGCCTGTTTAAAGTGGTGGGGGGCAGCACTCTGTGGGTTTGCTGGTCAGCATGTGAGACCTGCATTGGCAGGTCAGAGGCTACAGTGGCCCTGTGAATATCTCCTGTGAACAAATATCATTAGAAGAGTAGCCAGGAGCCCATGACTCCTTTCTGGGTGTTCATACTGAAGAAGTATCGGTTTTAGCTCTGTCACCTGGTGCATAAGTAGGATGTGAAGTAGAGGTTTGTGATGAAGTATTTGGAAAACGGAGTCTATCTTCTAAGAAGACTCCATGAAAGGTGGCTGTTACTGTGGATGAGTCTAGAACTGTGTGCACTGGGGTGGGGAGAGCATTGCTAATGGCCTTAGAGCCCATCGACTTTATATAGGGGAATGTTTTGTATAGAAATATGGATCTTTCATTTTAAAATGCAGAGTCATGGCTGCTTTTTCACTATGATGGCAGGCGATGTTGATAGGTTGCAACAGAGAATGTGAGGCATGCAAAAAATATATTCTCTATCTGTTCATTTACAGAAGAGATTGCTGATCTTTGATTTAGTGCCCAAATTACTATCAGGATGGGTTTGAATTCCAGCTCTACTGTTTACTAGCTCTGTGAGCTGGGCCAATTGCTTTTCCTTTGGGAGTATCAGTTTTCTCATCAATAAAATGGGGGTAATGATATTTACTCATCACAGGAAAATTAAATCAGGTCAGTTATATAAAATGTTGGTCATAGTGCCTGTAATATCATAAGAGCTCAATAAATAGCTGCTCTAAGGCCCAGTTTCTGAGAATAATGTGAGATCATGTTGGCTGAAGTTGGTCAGAGGTTGGCTTCTTAGAGGAGGTGGAGCTCGATTTGGACCACTGATAGGTATTGAGGTCTAGGCTCAGTAGTCAGTTATGAGTGAAAGAATGAAAGCATAGACAGATGCCAACTTCATGCCAATTCAAACTCTGAACCAAATCTTGGCCAGTGGCTCAATCCACCCACATGAGCTCAACAACCCTTATAGAGCCAGTTTAGTGCTTAGGTGAAATTTAAGCCAGGTCACTTTATCCTAGACCCTGGTATGAACCTATGTTACTGTTTTGAATAGGCTCAGAAGCTCAGGGAAAATGTACACATTAGCCCAGAAAATTATATTTGAGAGGTTAAATCCATTGTTTCGAAAAAGCAATTTTCAGTGAATTCTAAATGTGACTATTAGTGATTTTGGGGTTCCCCACTGCTGTGAATCTCTCCTACCCCCGTTAAAAATAAGCTGTAGCTGATTGTTCAAAAGCAGCCATTGTCTTTCACAACCAGCTTGGATTTGATTTTTTGAGAGGTTGGAAACAGCAGGAGCTAATGGCCTTGGCTGGATTGTGAGGCTGTGTGATTCACTGGGCTACTGTGGACCTCACTAATTGAGTGTAATCAAGATACTCCTGAGGAATTTCAGGGACCATGTGGTCCTGTCCAGTCTGATTCATCAACTCCCTGTGGAAAGTACAGGGCTGGAGCAGACAGAATAATTTCAGAATCTTCTCAGTGGTATGGGCGGGGGACCAAAGGTCTTAAGTTATTTTGGGATTCAATGGGCTTGTTTTTTTATTTGCTGAGAAGGAAGGAGGAACCAGACTGTACCCTTAGATTATGCGACAGAGGGATGGAAAAACATAACCCAACATTTTCCTATTTGGTGTATAGTTCATTGGGATGGTGGACTCATTTGATTTATCTGGAGTATGGGTTTAGATTTCTGTATATTGAAAAATGAAATAATAGCTCCTTCTCCTTTTTAGAATTGTAACATATTCTCATTTTACTATACATACAATTTCTACTTGTGCTAACAAACAACAGGGGCTCCTTCATTATTCAGCAAATACATCTGAGGTGCTCTAGAACAAGGTTCTCTTCCCTCACAATGATTCATGATTTAAAAAAGAAGGATCATTTTTGGACCATTGTTTGCATGTCCTTGTCTTTCCTATGTTTAAGGGTGAGTAGTTAACACAAGGAAATAAACATCTTCTTGGCCTTGGCATTCTGATGATGCTTTTACATTTCTCTGTCTTAATTTTGCTTATTGTTTCATTTCTCTCATTTTTCTAAACCAGAGATTTATTTCCTAATTAAAAATATATGCTTGTCAGAGGCTGATGTATTAATTCTAGAAGTAAAATAGCCTTTGATAATTTCAAAGTAGAAACTCTTAATTTGTAGGGAAAATGTTAATCATTGAATAAATAGCTTTTGTAGAAGTAAAGCCTAATCTATCTTTGAAATAAATTTCAATTCAAGAAGTATCTCTCAGCTGCTCCCAGTGTTTAGGTATAGGTTGGTAAAAGTGAGGTGACAAGGATCCTATGCAGTCCCTACTTTGGTGGACTGTAGGTTTATATTGAAGAGTTAGAACTAGTATGCATGAAACAAAAAGAGAATGCACAATGATATATGCCAGGGTTTTTTAAGTTCAACACTATTGACAATTTGGGGCAGATACTCCTTTGTTGTGATGGGCTTTTCTGTGTTAGAGGTTTAGAAGCTCCTTACTGGCCTCTGCCTACTAGATGCCAGTAGCATACTACCCCTAGCATGTCACAAAGAAAAATGTCTTCCGATATTGTCATATGTCCCTAAAGGGACAGAATCATCCCTGGATGAGAACTGTTTATATAGATTATAACCCACAAACCAAAAGAATGCAGCAGACACTTCTGGTGCACAGCCAAGGAACCATATGAAGAGAACCATGAGACTCTGCAAATGGTTGCCAATCCTCATAGTCTCTGGAGAGAATAAAGATTTGCACATGTATGCAGTGCTTTTTGCAAATGTTTGTAGATACTAACATGATGAAGAAGCTAGAAATATGTTTGAAACTTTTTCTGGATTCAAAATAGTTTTGGCTATTTTGTATTTTCTTACATAGAACATCTATAAAATGCAACTGGTGGTGTCTAAGTGTGGGCTCAGATTGGCTGATACTCAACAATTATTACCTATCTGACTTTGGATAAGTTTTAGCTTCTCTGTGCTATAGTGTTCTCATCTGCAAAATAGAAATAGTATTTACATTTAACTTAATATCATTGTAAGAATTGAGAAATTACATAGTTTTCATAGTATACCTAGTAAGTATTTATTTAATAAATGGTAGCCTTTATTCTTTCTTTTGGGGGTATGTAATTTTTTGACCCTCAAATTCTGGAAATAATTACTTTAAATTTTGTGCTGTAAGATGAGAAGGGACAGCCACCTTTAGAAGTTTCCTGAGAGAGGTTCCTGGGAGACTTACTTTCTTGCTTATTTCAAAGAAGAAAGCTCCATGTTGTTAACTGTCTTTGGAAGAGGGTGTAATGGCCAGGAGCTGAGGGTGGCATCCAATCAAAATCAAGCAAGAAGTAGGCCTTCAGTTTGGCAATCTGCAAGGAGCTGAACGCTGCTAACAATCATGTGAGCTAGGAAACAAAACATTCCCCATTTGAGCTTCAGACGAGCACCTGGTCCTGCTGACATCTTGATTGCAGCCTTGCCGGGGAGCCAACTGAGACATACCTGCACTCCCAAGGCACAGAAACCATGAGATAGTAAACGTGTACTGGTTTAAACTTCTAAATTTGTGTTAATGTCCTTATGTAACAATAGATAACTAATATAGTGAATGCGATATAAAGACACTGATGTCTAGGAGATGTCTCCAGACAAAGATAACTTTAAACTCATCATGTCCATGTCTGAAATTGCCATCTTCCCCCCGTCTTTTCCCATGTCCATTTCTCAGGGAATATTTTCAGCATCTCAGCCCTATCACAACCAAGCACACATTTTGAGGCCATCCTTGATTTCTCTCTTTCTCTTCATGACCCTTTTTTCAAATTAGTCCCAAATTCCCATTGATTCTCTCCCCCAGGTATCTCTTGGCTTGTTTCCCTCTTTTTCATTCCTACATTAATGTAGGTTTCACTATTTGTAGTCTGGGCAAGAATAATAAACTCCCGACCTACCCCCTTGCTTCCAGTGCAAACCTCTTTCTAATCTATTATCCATATTGTCTGAAGATATTTTTAAATTTTAATTTATTCTTATTTTTTGCAGTGCTAGGGGTCAAATGCAGGGCTTCATGTATGCTGGGCAATCACTCTACTACTAAGCTACATCCCAAACCACAGATTTTATTTTTTTAATGTCAACCTGAGCATATAATCCACCTAGAACCTTGAATGGCTTTCCATTCCTGTCAGGATAAAATACAAAGATTTCTTCATGGTATACAAATCTCTTTCCCTGATAACCTCTCTGACCCTGCATCCTTTTCTTTTCTTGGTAATCCCCCATTTCAAGACTCACATGTCACCTCCAAGAAGCCTTTCTCAATTCCTGCTCTCCCTGCCTGAGTTCCTAGAGTCTCTGAGATGTATCCTAGAATGAATAGTATTAATAGACTTATTTCTTCTCTGAAATTTCCCAGCAGATTGTGAGTTTCTTAAGGACAGAGACTATGTCTGGTTCCCCACAGTTTGTCCAGCTTTTGTTGACAAGCCACAGTAGGTGCTTGGTAACTGTGTGTTGCATGCATGCATGCATGAATGACTAAATGCACCTGCTAGAACTACGTTTGAGCACAGTTCTCCAGGTACACTGCTTCCTCCTCTAACAAATCTCCCCAGAATAGTTCTACTGTTTTTCTGGGTATGAATGAACTTCCTTCCTCTTTACAGCTGTCACTTCAAGTATGATTCTACAGAATTTAGAAGAAATCACATAAAGAACTGCCTAGTTTTCTGTGTTATTCTCCCCCCCCTCCCCCCAGTCTCTCTTTTTCTCTGTCTTGTCCATCCACCCATCCCACCCATCTTCTTTCAAATGGTGATGCCCTGCTCTGTATCATTGACAAGGGTGAACTTTTCAAGGGTATGGCTTATAAATGAAATTTTGTTATAGAAAGAGCTTTTCCTTTTGTTGACTTTACTGCAAGCTATGTTATCTCAAATATTAAAGGAAAAAAGAAGGCATAGTGCAGTCATTATTTTACATCTTATATCCACCCCTCCCCCACCCCCTTTTAAAAATTCAGAATGAATAGTTTAAAGAATTGATCTGTTTGTCTATTAAATGGGATCTGTCTGTTTGCTCAAGCTGTTGTAACAAAATACCATGAATTTGGTGACTTAAACAATAGACACTGGTTTCTCACAGTTCTGGAGACTAGAAAGTTCAAGATCAAGGTGCTAGCAGATTCATTTTTTCATGAGAGCCCCGTTCTTGGCTTATACAGGGCCACCTTCTTGCTTGTGTTCTCACATGGTACAGAGAGACAGAGATAGAGATAGACAGACAGATACAACACACACACACACACACACACACACACACACATACAGAGGGAGGAAGGAAGAACGATAGATATTTGGCTTTTAATTCACAGTTGGTAATTATAGAGTTGTGTTCATTCTTCTTCCTATAAGGATTATAAGCCTATGATGGCAGCTCCGCCCTAATGGTCTCATCTAATCCTAATTAATCCCCAAAGGCACTACCTTCAAATATCGTCACATTACCAATTAAATAAACTTCAACACATGAATTTTGAGGGGACGCAAATATTTAGTTCATAACATAGGAATAATATTACTGACATTAAATGTTGGTTTGAAGGAAAAAAAATTATGTACTCAGATACACAGAGAACCTAGACCATGTTCTAGATGCTGTGCTAGAGGGACACGGTCACTACTCTCATAAGGCAGTGATGGATTCAGAGTGCAGAAAGGCAGGAACTGTTAAATAGTCTGAATCTTTATATAGTGTTATCCTTTTTTCCTTCTCCCTTTCCTGTCTGCCCTCCCCGCCCCCACCCATGGGCTTTGGAGCAAGGTAGTCCTGGAATTTAATGCTGGCAATATCCAGTCCATGTTAGGTGACCGTGGGCTTCAACTCTGTAAGCTTTTGTAGTCTTACCTGTAAAACTGACATAATACCCATCTCACAGGTTTGCTGAGAGGGTTGAATAAGAGGTGGCAGATAAAGCATTTTGCGCTCAGCATGCATGAGTCCATGGTAGACATCAGCTACTCCTCTAACAGTTATGAAAACCGTGATATTTTTGCCACACTGGGCTATTCCAATTTTTTTTTCCTATTGATTAGAGTGAATAGACTATTTCTGACCTCCCCTTTTTACTTGTCTCTAGTCTTTTCTGGCCTTTCAACAAATAGCTTTGTACCTTTAAGGCCTATCTTGAGTGGGCTCATTGCCTCTTTATTTCTTTTACATAAATCTGCTCTTCTCTTTAGCATTTGGTGTCTCTACCATGTACTCTTGCATTATCTATACATCTATATCTATACCTGTATCTGTTATCTACACCTATATCTACATCTATATACTTTTCTGAGTGCCCTTGATTTGCCTTCAGACTGGAATTTTCTGAGTCTGGTCTGTGAATTTTATAAGCAACTAGGCTGGTTAGAATTTTTTTGTCAAGCAAGAGTCCACACATTGAAGATGCAGTAGGTCGCCAATGAGCTTTTAGGATTTGGCTTTTGTGCTAACCATATGAACTCTGCTGAGGCCTTATGAATTCTTTTCTGGCTCTTTGAGAGTGAGGTTATGGATTTCAGATAGGGTTGTTCTTATTGTAGTTGATAATAAGCTGCTGCTGAAATAAAGCAAAAAAATTGACCATAAATAAAAATTTTTACTTTTTTTCCTTTGTAGAAATATTGCACAGGAACATGTTGGAATAGAGAATAAGACATAAGAAATCATCCCTCTCCCCAATTCTAGCATTGCTGACATGGCTTTTCTCCACAGCAGGTGCATTTCACGTTATTCGGGGCTGTTAGACATTCTAGGCAGCAGGCATCATACTCCTCTGAAGTTTGTTCTGAAGCTGATGAAGTGTAGTTGGGAAATGCAGCTAAGCTTTTAAAAGGGCACATTTTTTTTTTAGTTCACATCTGCTAATTATAGAGTCAGTGTGTCTTTCTCTTGCAGATTGGGTGATTGTACAGGGGGATGGGGTGGGGTAAGTGGGCGTGTGCCCTTATACATACCCAAATGGTCTGCTTATTCACATGATGCCTTCTTCATTTGGGAGCCTTAGGTGTTGGTGAGATGAGCAGAGGGTAATTTACCACTGGATCAAACCCTAATTTCATTGTCACCATTTTGGTGTGTGTACACCAGGCCTACTCTATTTGTGTCATTTGTAACTCCAGAACAAACTGTTCTGTAAATATTACTTAAAAAATAATGTAGCATACCACCTTCTTCTAAAATAAACTTTAAAAGCTCTGCTTTAGAGAGCTATTTTCTTCTGTTCAAGTTGAATTCCAGATTTTCTAAGGGTTTAAATCAGGTAATGTCTTCTGTTTCTCAACTATTTCTTTCCTTCCTTCTTTCTTTCATTTTGGTGGTGACTTGGAAAAGTGGCAAAGAATTATATTTATTTTTGGTTTTCTGTTGTTGCTGAGAGTTCTATAGGTAACTTTAAAAAAAGTTTTTTTTTTTTTAGTAGTCAATGGACCTTTATTTAGTTATTTATATGTCGTGCTGAGAATTGAACCCAGTGCCTCACACATGCTAGGCAAGCACTCTACCACTGAGCCACTACCCCAGTCCCTATAGGTAATATCTTTGCAAAGAAATGGCATTATGTTGAATGCATTTGGGGCTGGTATGGGGCGCTGGTAGTGAAAAGAACACACAGGAAGGAAGGGGTAAGTTTGATGTAAACTGCAAGCATATTTAAGAAAATTGAGCCAATGTTTGAAATTATGGAGATTTCACATAAAAATCATTTTTTCCCTCCCTTAAAAAAGTGGAACTCTGGGCTGGGGTTGTAGCTCAGTGGTAGAGTGCATGCCTAGCATTGTTTGAGGCACTGTAATCCTCAGCAAAAATAAATAAATAAAAATAAAGATATTGTGTCTGTCTACAATTAAAAAAAATTAAAAAAAAAAACTGGACCTGGGCATTAGATAGGACACATGCTCTGCAATACTTTGGCCCCACCATTCACTATTTTCCTCTGACTCTAAGACTGAATGTAGTTGCAATACTCTGACCTAAATATCATAGTATTGCAATTCCAGTGCTCTTATGCTTGGTGGGCATTTCAGTTAGTACCCTATAACTTGTGGAAAGCAGCTCAAGCTCTAATGAGGTTTATCTTTTTTGAAAGACTGGTTCTTAGTCTCTCATAATGGAGAACTAGGAAGAATGGAAGAGCTGAGGAAGGCAAAGTGATTGGAAAAGAAGCTAAGGGGAGAAGTAATTGGGATATGGGCCTGGAGGAGTTAGGCTTGGGAATAGCTGCAGTGTTTGAGGTCAGCAGATGGAATTCTAAGTAAAGTTGAGGATTATGTGTCCATTCCTTACTGCTTAAGAAAACAGATGAGATTCTGACTTATTTTGAGATTGCTGGATTGTACAGTCAGGGTTGAGTTAGGAGACTGCATAATTATTTAACAGAGAACTATTTGGATTCAGCAGCTACCACCGGAAGGAAGCTGGCCTGACTGGGCCATGCCTCCCTTTTCCAGTTTCACACCTTCCCTCCAGCACCCCCACCCCTTGCCCTGGTGACTAACTGGGTACTGCTGACAAAACAGGAAGGTTCAGAGCCCAGTCTAGCAAAGCAAAGATCATGTGGAACAGTGGGTTTGGGGTTGAGAGATAGTAGCTTACTTACAGGTTCAGTGTCCTTTTAACCACTTTGAGACTGAACTCTAGCAGGTTTTACAAGCATGTCACAAAAATCTGTGGTTCCAATTTTATAGATGTAATTCAGGAGAGCTTGGTTGTTCTTGTAGTTGCCAGGTTCCCGTATTATTCACCACCAGTTTCCAACTTGGGATTTAATTACTGAGCTCTAGGAATTGACTTTGTCTTAACTGCACAAGTTGGCAAACTACAGACCATAGGCCAGCAATGACTGGCTGCCTGTTTTTGTAAATAGTCTTATTGGAGTACAGTGAAACCTATTAAATTACCAGGAAAGGTTTGTAGATCCTTTCTCTAGTGTAAATTTTAGTTTTTTTTAGTTCTTATTTAGGATTGTGACACAATTTTTCAAAAGTAACTCTTTTAACTATAAAAATCGAATACATAGAGTAGGTCTTTATTTGAAAAAGGAAAGGCATTGTCCTTGACTTTCTTCCAAGTGCACCACCAAAATTGACCTTGATTTTCTGAGAGAATGGGAAAATATGAGGCATTTTCTAGACTTGCTGATAAAACTAAGATAATGCCATTTTTCTTGAGCAGAGTTAGCTCTTGGAACAGAGGCATTATATCAGGGGCATCTGCCATGGAGCAAAAGAGTCAAGCCTTGGAGGCCTTGTACCACCCCACACATTTTGGTCTGTGACTGGTGGGCAAATCAGCCACCCTCTGAGATGTACTTTTTACAAATGCACTAAGGACCAGTCTTTCCACATTTGTCCTATAGCTTTGCAGTCTGTATCTCCCATTTGGATATATTCCCTGAGCTCTCCCTGATATATACACTGGTCTTCCAGAGGCTATGCTTTGGTGTTCCTACAGGTAGGTACTTTAGACAGAAAAGGTCTTTGATGGACGTTACTGCTCATCACTAGTTTCTATTCTACTTCTGGTAGTGCTGGTTACCTTGAGGAGTCCTTGCTTCCCTGAATGCTGAAGTATAACTCCAGAGAAGCACACAAGGCAGGTGTAGAGTAGAAAGTGGAAGGCTGTATTAAAGGATACCAGAGAAGACTCCCCCCCTGAGGAAAAAGGGGGTCCAAAAGCAGAATCTGTAGGATAGGGAGGTCTTATTCCTTTTATATCTAAGGTCTTCTTTTGTCCTCCTACATTCCTGTCCTTTATCTTGCTTATTTCCCTCTGACCTGCATGTGCTGGGGGATACAGGTGGGAAGGCCCAAAGGTGGAAAACAGCTGGGCTATGGGACAGGAGAGGAATGATCCAGGCAGGTAGGGCCTGGGGTGATTTGGTTAGCACCTTCCTATTTGCTGGGAGCTGCTTCATTAACAGTTCTTTAGAATGGGCCTGGGCCTTGGGGATATTAACATTTTAACCTCCCAGGTGTAGTTTTGATTTCCCAGGCTCAGATTGGACTCCATTATTAGACTCCATATCAGACCCGATTTACCTAGCCACACTAACTACCTATCTTTAAATCTGGCTTTGATACCTCTGGTTTCAAGTTCTGCTCCCTTAAATGTAGGAGTTTGAACATTAGAGAAGCATGCTGAGGCAAGCATATACAGCAGGGTTTATTTAAAAAGGGGTAACATAGACTTCTCCTGGGAAGGAGAAAGGAGCCATAGCTGGTATCTTGGTATCCCAAGAAGCGAGGTGTCTTAGGATTTTTTATATGCTCTAGGATTTTTATATGTCCTAGGATTCCTTTGCTCTCCTGCACTCTTCCCCTTATCTCTCTCCTTTCTGAGTGACTAGGTCCAGGAATGCTCCATGGGATGGCCAGAAGGTGAGTAACTGGTGGACTGAAGGGGGAAGGGCTGTATGGAGCAGCCAAGGACACATTGACAACCTTATAGCTTCCTGTAGGAAGGGGCAATTCCTGCAACAGGTTACCTTAGCAACAGGTTGATGCTGGGGCAGGTTCTAGACAAGGGTGGGAGAAGGGCTCTGAAGGAATTAACATTTCAATCCCTCAGGGGACAGTCTCCAACTTCTCTGACTCACTCAAAATTGGCCTCCAAGATCTGACCTGATTTACCTATCTTTACTGACTGCCTGTCTAATTCTGACTTCATCTCTGTGTTTGCTACCCACTTGGTTCCTTCAGCTATAGAATGGTGATGCTATAAATTTACTTCCCAGAAACTTGGGGATAAACTTTTAAAAATCTTTCTTTTTTCCTGCTCCCAATATCTAGTCAGTTGTCAGATTCCTTCATTTCTCCATTTTTAATATTGAGTCCCACCACTATTGTCTTGTTTCAGGGTGTCTCACCTCCTACCAGGAATATTATTTTCTAACTTTTTGCTCTTTTTATAACCTTAACTTTAACACTTATCGATAGCATGCATTGACATAATGAATTTTGCTTTGCTTAGCAGTAGAAACCAGATTATTATCCATGCAGGTAGAAACCATGCATGTTCATGAATATGTCAGAGTAGACTCTTACTATGTGATTAAGCAAAGGTTAATTAATACACATGAACACCAAACAAGAGCCACACTTTTTACTTGTATTTACTTTCTCAGGCAAGTTGAATCTATAGAAAGTTGTTTGGGAGTGTGGACAGGAGGTGGACTGAGGGGACAAGAGTTTTGTAAGAGAGACACATGAACAAAGAATATAGCAGCATGACTCAGCCTGTTGGATTGTCAGAAGGGTGTGAACAACTTCAGACAGGCTCACAGAGGTAGGATCTTCAAGAGCTAGACTTCACATACCTATTCCAAGTATACACCACATCCCTGTATTTTCATAGGTAAAATGCTCACAATTAGTTTCTTAATAGCCCTTCTTGCTTTCCCTACCCAACAAGAACAGCTTAGAGGAGGCAGTTTATTTGGCTCATGGTTTTAGAGGTCTTAGTCTATAGATGACTGACAGCATTGCCCTGGGTCCAAGGAGAGACAGCACATCATGGGGGAAGGACCCAGTGTAAAAAAGTTACTCAGCTGATGGTGGGTTCAGGAATTGTTGAACCCGCGACTCAAAGAATAGACCACTGACTTCAATTTTAAACCAAATTAAAGCAAGCTTATATTGTGTCACAAGAGAGCTGGCCAGAGACTGCTTCACCCAAAAGCTGGGCCAGAGGACATCCCTGATCTAAGGGCAGAGGGTTTTTTATAACAAAAATTTACAAAGGCAAGTGTCTTGGGAAACTTACAGCTAACAGAGTTCTGGCAAAGGTAATACAAGGGCAGATAGCAGATTAATGATCTACATGGCTTGATATTTCAAGGTAGAGAGTAAATTCAGATCCCAACATCAGAATTTATAAGGCGCCCCGGAGGTTTTAGGGAGGGTTGTTATCTGGTCAAGGAGAACCAGGCATGGGTGAGTTTGGGCAGAAATTACAAACAAGTTTTAAAACATCAAGGATAGTCCCAAAGTATGGTCAGGTCCAATAGAAATCTTAGTACTTTACAATAAAACAGAAATGAACTTTTCATAACTTTGTGACGAGATGGTTCCCAATCTTAAAATGGAATTAGGCTGGGTTCATCAGAATCAGTCAAATTGGAGCCATAATCTTAATCTTAGCAAACCCCATCTCCTTCCTGTAGGATACCTAAATTGGATCATGTTCCTTTATTTCTCATGGATCATCTTGGGTTCTATGTTCTTTGCAAGAGAAAGTCAAAAGTCCTCAGAGTAATGGACAAGCCTCTTGCTGGTCTGCCTAGTTGCCCTACATACCCTCTGTATGCTGCTCATACCAAATCACCTTTAGTATTCTTTACCAGGAAGGACCTTTCTTTCTGTTTGCCAATCTCTCTTTTATGTCTTTGAATTTTATCTAAAGAGCCTACTCCCCTATGAAACCCTCTTTTAATTAACATTTTTAGAAAATTGACGTAAGTATTTTCCTCTCTCTCTCTCTCTCTCTCTCTCTCTGTATGTGTGTGTGTGTGTGTGTGCTGTGTTAATTTAAAAATGTATACATTGTGTAATATTCAAGTCAAAGTAAACCTGCCTATTTCCTCAAGTATTGGTTATTTCTTTGTGGTGAGACATTGAAAATAGTTTCCTTCAGCTTTTTTAAATTATGCAGTTCATTTTTTGAGGCTCTTTCTAATTTTCCTGGGTACATTTATACATTCCTGTTCCTTTCTCAACATTCTCTTTATTCTTTGCACAAGTCTTTTCATATATACTCATATTAAATATAATTGCTTGCATGCTTGTTTCTCTTACTAGATTGTCATCTTACTAAGGGCAGGTTCAGAATTTTGGTTTTCTTTTTCCCAAGTAATTAACAGGATGTATAGCACGTAGGTGATTGTAATTGTTAGATGAATGATTTACTGTCCCTTTAAAATAAGGAATAAGTTATGTGACAAAGAATTTAAATTTAATAACAAAATTGTTAAGACTAGAGTTGTTATTCATTTAGAGAGGAGATGACAAGAATTCAAAGAATTGAAAGAACTTGTTTCAACAAAGGTTTAGGTGACTAGAATTTTTTTTTAATTTTTATATTTTTTTTTAGTTGTAGGTGGACACAATATCTTTATTTACCTATTTTTATGTGGTGCTGAGGATCCAACCTAATGCCTCACACATGCGAGGCTGGCGCTCTACCACTGAGCTACAGCCCCATCTCTAGAATACTTTTTAATCAATGGTTAAATCATTTTTTTTAAATTAATTTGGTCTTATAAAAATGTGAGGGCTGTGCTTTTAATGATCACACTAAATTGGCCAGCATTCTTCTAAAAAATGTTCTAGTTGGCGAATAGAAGTTAAAAAAAAAAAAAAAGAATTGTATAGTCATGGAGACCACATTTTAGTCTCCAAAAATATGTTAGCAATTTCAGAAAAGACAACTCTTTTAACATACATTGTGTATCTTTTTTATTAAAAGTGTTGCATTAAATTCTGTTCCTTGGAGATTTTCAGTCATATAAGAAGCTGAAATGAAATGAACAAAGCATATCAAAAGCCACAAAAATATTCATATCCTATGACCCAGTAGTTTATCTTCTAGGATAACATTCCTTTGGGTGGTTTTGGCCTCCCTGGGTCTGGTAAGGGGTGAATCTCCAAAATAAAGACAATGAGACTTTGAAAGCTATGCAAGGTTACTTTCTTCTCTCTTGGCCTGCCACAGCCAGTGAGGGAGAGGAGGTCTGTGTGCAGTGACATAGGCGACTCAGGGTCTTGTACTTACCCACCACATTGCATAATATATGCTATGGATTGTATGTCTGCATTTGCTCAACTATCTCATGATATTCCCAATAATGGTCTTGCGTGAGTAGAGCAGATTATCCAAGACAGTACTATTCTGATGTCCTTTCATTAACACTCACTCATAAGCTCACTACAGAACCTTCCAGGTAAGGATTGCTTCTAGTTCTGGACAATTTTTAAAAAGATGATCATTGTTATCATTCACTTCCTAACCTATAGTATAAGACTATGTATAATTATCTCATTGTTTTGAGCTTGACATCCTTGCCCACCTCTGGTGTTTTCTCTTTCACCATACAATTCTTGTCTTCAAAAGCCAACTATTTTCCTCCCTGTTGTTCCAGGGAACAAACAAAATGATCATTCCTGTGTTTTACTTCCATAGCTCCTGTAACTTCTATGGGTAATACTTGGCCAAATGCTTGCTTTTATAGGAATATCTACACTCCTATGTTCATCACAGCATTATTTACAATAGCCAAGGTATGGAATCAATTTATGTGTGTATCAGCAGATGAATGGATAAAGAAACTGTAAAACAGAAATACTTGCACACACAATGGAATACTATTCAGCCTTAAAAAGTAAATGTCTATCATTTGGGATAACATAGATAAATATAGGGAACATTATGCTAAGTGAAATAAGCTAGGCACAGAAAGATAAGTATTGTATGATCTCACTTATATTTAGAATCCAGAAAACATTGATCTCAAGGGAGTAGAGAGTAGAAGGAAGGTTACCAGAAGCTGCGGATTAGAGGAAAGGTGAAGGATAGAATGGGAAGTTACTGGTCAAAGGGTTTCAGTTAGACAGGAAGAACAAATTTCGAGATCTGTTATACAGCAGGGTGACTATTTGCAATAAAAATGTATACTTCAAGCCCAGCATGGTGGTACATGCATATAATCCCAGCTGTTCTACGTTAAGCCAACTCAGTGAGACCCTGTCTCTAAATAAAATACAAAATAGGGCTGGGCATGTGGCTCAGTGGTTGAGTGCCCTTGAGTTCAATCCCCAGTACCTCCCCCCCGAAAAATGTATACTTCAAATTTACAAATTTTCAAATATGTCACCTCAAAAATGTCAAGTAAGTGAGGTGATAGATGTTAGTTTGATTTAATCACTTTATATGTATATATAGAAATATTCCATCATTCTCCTTAATTGTATTACATCTATTATTGGTTAATTAAAAACAATGTATATTTGGAATATATTAATTTTTAATAAACAAATGCTTGTCCTTTCAACTAGACTATAAGTCTGGTACTCTCTTTTTTAGCATTGTGTCTCCAGGACTTAAGATAGAGTAGATGTTCAGTAAAAGCTGTCGAATAATGATTGAACAAGTCATGTTATAAAGTCAAACTTCTTTTCAGACCTCTTTGTTTCTGGGAGAATGCAAACTGGTTTTTACAGTGTGAGTTAGTGTTGTAATGGTCTTGAAGAGAATGAATATACAAATTGGCAACTGGTACATTTGCTTTTCATCACCATATCCATCTACCAAGGATTTGTTGAATATTTCTTCACTTCTTATATAAGAATTGTTGTGCTTACATTCAGGAAAACCTGCCCTTGTTCTTGAGGCACCTAAGGAATAAGTAGGAGATAAAATGTAATGACCTTTGGCACATAGTAGGTACCTTGTCATTGTTGAATGATTGACCTGTCATCACCAGGGGAATCAACTGATGTTCCATTAGTGGAAATGCACCAATTCCAGTGTCTTTGCTTGGGGTTAATGATTTGATGGAGTGGCTTGCTAACAGAGAGGGAAAAAAAAGTAGCTCAGTAGAGGGAATAACTTAAAAATTTATTTTCATAGCAAATTCTTGGTATTTGGTGTCAGGGTCCACCTTTTATTAAGGTATGGCGTGTTTTCTTTGTCACTCTGAGGTTTGGGTATTGGGTGGGGGTGGAAAGCTGCTCCTGACTCTTCTTCTTGAGTGATGGTGCAGCCATTTATTGGAGACAGACATTAAGAACTTAGCTACAGTAATTGTGAGCTTTGTGCTCAGCAGACCACATGAAGTCATGTTGCTGTCAGGCTTCCTCAGTGTACTAATCTGGGAGGGCGGAGAAGGAGGAGCTGGAGGAGGAGGGAAGGGGGTGTGCCAGGGCAGTGGAGGCTTGAATGTGGTCCAGAGCTTAAAATCATAAGTAGCCAGTTTAACCTAGGTCATTAGACATTCCGAGAAACTTTAGGCCCTTTTTTCACGTTTGTTTTCTTTGCTCTTCTTTCTTGCCACTTTATTCAGGAGGTATGAGTAATCCTGTTTATTTTACAAATATAAAAGGTTATTTTGTTTAATGTGGTATTTGAAATATCCTTCTGCCTCTTTCTACTTGTTTACTCTGATAAGACCTAGTAACACAGGAAGAGCTGGGTAAGGAACCAGAGATCATGCTGTGTTTTCTCTGGGGAAAAAAGAATGTTAAATTTCAACAGAAAGGATTATTGAAATAAGTAATCCTTTTTTTGTTGTTATTGAATTCTTTGGTCTGGCATTATATCATGGCTTCTGAATGCAAATAGCAGAATTTACAAAGCTAAGGAGGACAAGATTTTGTGAAGGAAGGAAATTTAGGATTAAAGAACCCAAACTTTACAATAAGGAACAAAAATTTAACTTAAACAACTCTGTTTTGTGGCCTTATGTTTGCTATTTATTCATTCAGTCTACATTTCTAGTGTACTTACTAGAAACTAGACACTCAATCCTTCATGAACTTGTAGTCTTTGTGGGGAGGAAGTCAAGTTATCTAACCATTAAATTTCTATAATTTGGTAATTATTGGTTAAGTGCTTGTTATGTTGCAGGTGTTGAGGACACAGTTATTAGCATGCCATAGACCCTGTCCTTGTGAACTTGCATTCTAATGGAGAAAGTTTTACTGTGGAGCTTCTAACAGACTGGTGTGTGTGTGTGTGAGTGTGATATATATATATATATATATATATATGTATATATATATATATATATATATATATAGAGAGAGAGAGAGAGAGAGAGAGAGAGAGAGAGAGAGAGGTCAGAAGGTTCCTAGTATTAGTCTGTTTTCTGTTGCTATAGCAAAATCCCTGAGATGGGGGTGGGGGGCTTATTAAAGAGATTTGTTTAGTTCATGATTCTGATGGCTGGAAAGTTCAAACAGCATCATGCTGATGGCTTGGTGAGGGCACCCTGGATGCACTACAAGATAGTGGATGGCATCATGGTAGATCACACAGCTGTGGGAGAGAGCAGTTAGTTACATGGTGAGACAGAAAGCAATAGGGATTCAGAGGCGAGGCCTGCTCTTTTTATAACAACTCACTTTTGTAGGATCTAACAGGTCCCATAAGTAATTCTTTCTGAGGGTTCCCAATGACCTAATCACTTCCCACTAGGCACTACCTATTTATTTATTTTTGGAATGGGGTTAAACCCAGGGGCACTTAACCATTGAGCAACATCTCCAGGCCTTTTAATTTTTGATTTTGAGATAGGGTCTCCCTGAATTGCTTAAGTCCTTGCTAAGTTGCTGAGTCTGGCTTTGAACTTGCAATCATCTTGCTTCAGCCTCTCCAGCCATTGGGATTATAGCTATGTGCCACCATGCCAGGCTAGGCACCACTTTTTAAAGGTTCTCCCACCTCTCACACACACTGGGAACTGAGCTTCTAGTTCATTAACTTTTGGGAATATACTCAAACCATACCTAAACTGTAGCATTGCTCAAAGGAGGTAGTTACTTAAGGAAAAATCCTAAGGAATCTGAATGCAAATTTGCTTAGCACAAAGGAGAGAAACTTGGTATTGTCTGGCAAGGCTTACATGTGGTCAAGTTCAAAAGTTCAGTCCTGGCTTGAAGGAGGGAAGATGTGGGCAGAGATTGACTGAGGGGCTTGATCTTCTTCAGAGTAAATGCCTCTTTCCTGGGGAACTTAAATTTCCTCTGCATGAGACATCATTTCCTCATCCCACAGATCATTATTTCTGATTTTTAATGACGTTTCTCTACTCCACTGTATTTAATTTTATATTCCATTGTATTCCCCTTTCTGCAATTTAGTTCTAAAAAGAGTGAGGTCTAGAGTATGTAGATGAGGAATGAATCACTACTCCCTCCTCAGCAGTACATGCCACATTACCTCACAGAGGTCTTTTCCCTTACGGAAGTGTAAGTCCTCCTGAAGCAGGGACCAGGCTGCTCCATCTCTCTGTCCATCCTGGTGCTAGATGTAGATAAATGTGTGTGAGTACTTCATAGGGGTACTCTCAAGGATTTACCAAGGTTCTTTGGAAGTCTGCCATTAGGAAATCAATATTTAGTAAAGCATTTTTTTTTTTTGCTTTGTTTTTGTTCTTTTATCTGTATGTGACACTGGGGATTGAACCTAGGGCCTTACATATGCGAGGCAAGCTCTCTACATCCACAGCTAATGAAATCAACTTAAAATTTTTTTTAGTATATATATTTTTAGTTGTAATTGAACACAATACCTTTATTTTATTTATTTGTTTTTATGTGGTGCTGAGGATCGAACCTAGTACTTCGTACATACTAGGCGAGTGCTCTACTGTTGAGCCACAACCCCAGCCCGTAAAATCAAATTTTAAATGGGAATCAATAAGGGTTTAGCATAGTAGCTGGCATAGGGCAAGTATCTAGTAAATGGTAGTTTCACACCTGTTTTAATCAAAAATGACATCACTGGGGATATTGATTATGGATTCTAACACTAAAACTTAATCATGTTAAAGTCTTGCAGTGCTTGCATTGCTTACTGAATGAAGTATTGAATGTTTTTGTCATCGCCATATGTCATTATGTGCATTCATTCTAAGTTTTGTGATGGCACTAAGTAGTATTGTTGATTTTATAACTAGGACATTTGAGCTAAAATATCAGCCATATGACTCTGAGTTCTGAGATTGCTTGGAAGAGAGTTGTGACTTTGGGAAGCTTGGTTCTGTGTTCCCCACGTAAAGACAGGCAGGGTTGGCACTGTAGTCTTACAGGATACAGAATAACAAATGAACAGGTTCTAAGACTGTTGTTTATGAGACCCCATCCTTACTTCTCTTTGCCTCCTTACCTCTCCAGCCAGCTATGGGAATGTTGGCCTCAGTGGGTAGGCTGGGAAAGCACCTTCACAAGCCTCCCAGAGTGCCTTGCCCTGCAATCTCAAATTATCTCATGAGGTCTTGGGTAGGGGTACTGGATGCTTTGGAAACAAATAAATAACAGGAAGTTTACCCTGTGCTTTACAGGATCACAAATAATTAGAAGCCAAGAGGCCACAATTAAGGGTGTGTTCTTTGTGGAACAATGTTCTAGAGGCTGAAGGAATGACTCAAGATTGCTGACAGGATTGAGGAAGCTTCTTGGGCTCTAGTGGGGATGATGCTTGGATATCTTAAAATAGAACTGATCTATCTTGTTCTTTTGACTCCCCCCCCCCCCCCCCCCCCCCCGCCGAGTCTGGTGAGCCCTTGATACAAATCTTTCATAGATGGACAAATGGGAACACAAAAAAACATCTTATCCTAACAGGTAGTTCTCTATTCTCATGCTAACAGGAAGCTGGACCTTTTGAAGATACTTTATTCCTCTGTACAACCTCTGCTTTTTTCAAAATGGAAGTCTTGGCTCCCAGAGGCAGGGCACAGTGGCTCTCTTTTTAATTGGCAGGTATATGTTCCCTTAGCCGACAGTGATATATTGTGTCTCTTCCCAGAATGACTTTCATTATGGATTCCCAGAGCTCTTAGCCAGCCTGGCCTGGTTGATCTTAGAACAGCCTTTGTAAGATGAAGAGGATGGAGGGGATAGGAAGGAGAAGATCTCCAATAATAGATCTCACTCTTTTAAAATAACCATGAGCTACTACATTAAGTATTAATTGCAAATCTGTTTCAATTTTTTAAGTAACATTCAGTCTTTAAAGATTTAAACCAGCTCATCAAAGCTCAATCGCATACAATTTAAAACAAAGGACAAATGATCAACTTCTGGGTACCATTCAGTGTGCTATATTAATTTTAGGACTTTTTCCCCCTGAAGAAGTAGGACATTTATTTTTAGGACTTATATACTTTTTTTCCCCCTGTTGAAGACTGTTTAGAAGTGGCTTAGATCTATCTTGAGAGAAAGTCTACTTTTAAAATTGTCTTGTGATTGGCAAAAAGTTTTAATTTTTATACCATGTAGACACAAGGAGATGCTCATATCTATACATCTGGCTCGTTGGTAATGAGTTATAAAGGAAGCCTTCTGTTGAATATTATTCAGCATGTCTGCTTTGAATTTGAAAGCTCCCTGGTTGCTTTCTAGGTATGAGTTTGGTGCCACCTTGTGGGCAATTGTCAGATTATTATGTGTGCAATTAAAAGAAAACTTGCCCCAAGGTAATGAATAATGCTAAAAATATGCTCTGTAAATTAGTTAGATTAAAAAAAAAAAATGACCCCACTAGATTTGCCCAGTTTCATCTTAGAAGCAATATTGCTACAATAATTTCAGGAAGCAATTGACTTTGTCTTAAGGGATTTTTGTACTTGCTGAGGTACTTGTGCTTTATTACCTGTGGGAAACTTTGTCTGGGTGTCTGTGTTCTTTTTTAAAGACTGTGTCTTCAACATAATTTAACATTGTTTTATTTATTTCAGTTGGAGCTAAGTATTAGGAATCTATCTAACACAATTTAACATTGTTTTCTTTATTTCAGTTGGAGCTAAATATTAGGAATCTATCCAGATATGTTCTTTTAATGTTGGTTTTAAATCCTGTCTTATGAAATAATGTTATAAAGAGAAAACAGTCCCACCAGCAATGTACAAGTGTACCCTTTTCCCCACATCCTCGCCAGCATTTGTTGTTGTTTGACTTCATAATGGCTGCCAATCTTACTGGAGTGAGATGGTATCTTAGGGTGGTTTTGATTTGCATTTCTCTGACTGCTAGAGATGGTGAGCATTTTTTCATGTACTTGTTGATTGATTGTATATCCTCCTCTGAGAAGTGTCTGTTCAGGTCCTTGGCCTATTTGTTGATTGGGTTATTTGTTTTCTTATTGCTTAATTTTTTGAGTTCTTTGTATACTCTGGATATTAGGGCTCTATCTGAAGTGTGAGGAGTAAAGATTTGTTCCCAGGATGTCGGCTCCCTATTTACCTCTCTTATTGTTTCTCTTGCTGAGAAAAAACTTTTTAGTTTGAGTAAGTCCCATTTGTTGATTCTTGTTTTTAACTCTTGTGCTATGGGTGTCCGTGCGGCCAATTTGGAAAGCAGTATGGAGATTCCTTGGAAAGCTGGGAATGGAACCACCATTTGACCCAGCTATTGCCCTTCTCGGACTATTCCCTGAAGTCCTTAAAAGAGCGTACTATAGGGATACTGCTACATCGATGTTCATAGCAGCACAATTCACAATAGCTAGACTGTGGAACCAACTTAGATGCCCTTCAATAGATGAATGGATTAAAAAATGTGGCATTTATACACAATGGAGTATTACTCAGCACTAAAAAATGACAAAATCATGGAATTTGCAAGGAAATGGATGGCATTAGAGCAGATTATGCTAAGTGAAGCTAGCCAATCCCTAAAAAACAAATGCCAAATGTCTTCTTTGATATAAGGAGAGCAACTAAAAACAGAGCAGGGAGGAAGAGCATGAGAAAAAGACTAACATTAAACAGGGACGAGAGGTGGGAGGGAAAGGGAGAGAGAAGGGAAATTGCATGGAAATGGAAGGTGACCCTCATTGTTATACAAAATTACATATAAGAGGATGTGAGGGGAAAGGGGAAAAAATATCAAGGGAGAGAAATGAATTACAGTAGAAGGGGTAGAGAGAGAAGATGGGAGGGGAGGGGAGGGGAGGGGGGATAGTAGAGGATAGGAAAGATAGCAGAATACAACAGTCACTAGTATGGCAATATGTAAAAACGTGGATGTGTAACTGATGTGATTCTGCAATCTGTATACGGGGTAAAAATGGGAGTTCATAACCCACTTGAATCAAATGTATGAAATATGATATGTCAAGAGCTTTGTAATGTTTTGAACAACCAATAAATAAAAAAAAATAAAAAAAGAGAAAACAAATTGCCACCAAAATAATTTCAGGCATATTCAGGTATAAGGAATCCTTGTTAATTTATTTTAATTTAAGCTTTAGACACCATGTTTGTATGTAGTTACCAACTCATAGGATTTATGCACTTTTAACTGATAAGAATGAAGTCTGCTTTATGATGCTGTTTTTGCATCTGGATGCTACTTTCATCAAAGTCCTTTGGCAGATTCAAAGGTTCTAGAGGTGTGCTTTTTTTTTTTGCTCACTTTATCATACTTCTCATAATAGCCCTCTGGGGTAAATAGTAGACTGATTTCATTATCCTCAGTTTGCCTGTAGAGACGATGGGATTGGAGGCTTACCCTGGGTCCATGGCTAGTGGGGGCAGAGCAGTATTGGAGCCCAGCATTCAGGACAGTAATTCTGCTGCTTCTGTCATTGCTTGGTGCTGTCCCTGGTATCTCTTTTTTATGTCATAGGATGACAAGTGCAAGAAATGAACATTGCTTAGTTGAAGAGAGCTTTAGAAATTCAGGGTGCTGGAGAGAGTGTAGAATTCAGGGAGGGGAAGGAGCAGAGGAAAAGAGAGATCTTGTTCTAATGTCAGAGAGTGGACTTAGGAAATATCTCCTTGATTTTTCTAGAAGGGAAATTAGTCTCCTGATTAAATAATCCCCACCCTCCATTAAAGGCCCCCTTTACCTACAAAACAGTGCAACACATTTAAGTGACTCTCAGCTCCTTTATGACACATCTGCATGTTTTCCCACACATCACTCTAGTAATACCGCTGTGCTGAGTTTCCCCTCCCACTTTCTTTCTTAAACCCTCACCTTAGTTCATGCTGTCCCTGTTGCCTGGACTACCCTTTCTCCTCTTTTCCCTAATGAATCCAAAGCATTTTGTAGGGCTCAGCTCAGATCACCTCTCCACAAGCCTTTCCCTTACACTTCCCTCTCATTCTCTAGTCTGGTTAAGAGTGTCACTTTTTAAAAATTTGTTCTAGTTATACATGACAGTAGAATGCATTTTGACATATCCTACATAAATGGAGTATAACTTCTCATTTTTCTGATTGTACATGATGTAGAATTACACAGGTCATGTAATCATATATGAATAGGATAATAATGTCTGATTCATTCTACTACCATTCCTACCCCCATACCCTCTTCCCTCCCTTTACTCCCCTCTGTCTTGTCCAAAATACCTCTGCCCCCCACACCCTTATTGTGAATTAGCATATTAGAGAAGGCATTTGGCCTTTGGTTCTTTGGGATTGGCTTATTTCACTTAGCATAATATTCTCTAGTTCTGTCCATTTACTGGAAAATGCCATAATTTCATTCTTCTTTAAGGCTGAGTAATATTCCATTGTGTATATATACTGCAGTTTCTTTATCCATTTGTCTGTTGAAGTTCCATAGTTTAACTATTGTGAATTGAATTGAACATTGATATGGCTGCATCACTGTAGTTTACTGATTTTAAGTCCTTTGGATATGAACGTAGGAGTGGGATAACTGGGTCAAATGGTGGTTCCATTCCAAGTTTTCTTAAGATTCTTCATACTGCTTTCCATAGTGGTTGCACTAATTTGCAGTCCCACTAGTAATGTATGCATGTGCCTTTCCCCCCACATCCTCGCCAACATTTGTTGTCACTTGTATTCTTGATGATGGCCATTCTGAAGAGTGTCACTTTCATATACTTCCATGATGCTGTGCAAATGATCTTTTGATGGATCTGGTTTTCTGACCAGTCTGTGACATCCTTAAGGGGAAGTCCTGCATGTTATTTACCTTTCTGTTACTAGAATTCAACACAAGATCTGATCCATAATGCCTTATCATATCTGGGGAAGGACACAGTTGAGGCTAAATTGTAGAAAATGGGGCATTCAGGGTGGAACTGGGGACTCACATCTTCTCTTTGCCTTCACGGCCTCTCCTCCTCTTGATATAAGACAGCATTCTCAGCCCTTTGCCTTATCTCTTGCCAGTTCTCAGCCTGCTGGCCCTCTTGTGTCAGCCTTATTCTGTCCATGTGCAGACATGTTCCTTCCACATGGCTGGTGAAAGTGGCTTCCTGAAATTCCTGCCTCATTTTCATAGCTTCACAGTCACAGGGGAAAAGGACTTCTCTCATTTCAGGATAGATTTTAGGGAAAAAATGTGGCCCTGTTTGGGTAATATGCCTATTCTCAGTACAATCAGTATGTTTTGGCCCTTCATAAATGTTAAATGAATGGTCAATGTAAAGCATTTCTCCTTTGTCTCTCACTTTTTGAGTGTGCTAATTATAGGCCTTTTCTTACTCTTTTTGTTTTTGTGTCTCAAAAATGACATGACATGAGACAGAGACTGACCCTGAGTGTATCCAGAGTCTGGGAAGGAAAGGTTAGACAGTTCTGTTGTGACACTTGTAGGTGGCAGGTTCGTTTCTCCACCTTCTCCATCCTTCCCACCTCTCACCCTCAACCAGGATCTTGACTAAAGCAGATGGCGGGGTGCAGAAAGGCAGAGGCAGCTGCATATACTACAGTACTCTGACTGACACTCCTGAAAAAAGAGCTGGAATTAGATGGGACAGGAAAGAAGGATTTGTTCTTAAAACTCTTTCATTGTGGAGCATCACACAATACAGGAAGTGCAGAAAAGAGAAACATACAGTTTAGCTAATCAATAAACACACTCAACCATTGTACAGGTCCAAGAATAACCCTAGAAGTCCCCCGTGTTCTCCGTCCCAATCACAATTCCCTTCCTCCAACAAAGCAAACCATTACCCTGACTTCATGATTATCTTCCTTGCTTTTCTTTATGCTTTTGCTTCCTAAATATAAGTTGCATAAGCACTACAGTTAATTTACTTGTTTTTGAACAAGTGGAATCAAGTGGAATCATCTAGTCTTATCCTTTTGTGTCTGGCATATTTCATTCTGCATTGAGCCCAAGAGATTCGTTTCTTTTCTTGAGCAGAACCATGATTTGTTCATTTTTGGCACTATGTAGTTGGTATTCTATTATGTCCATATACCATCATTACATAATTTACTTTTCCATTCTGTTGTTGATAGACATTTGGGTTGTTTCCAGTTTTGGGATATTATTGCATGCATGATGCTCCTCGAGCTTTCTAGGTCTTGTCTCTTGGAGCATGTGGGATGCACTTCAGTCAGGTGTACGCTGCAGAGTGGAAGTACTTGGACATGGGGTGGGTATATCTTCACTTCATTAGTCAATGTGTCAAACATTTTCCAAAACATGTGACTAATTTACCAGGTGTGTGTGTGTGTGTGTGTGAATGTGTTTCTCTCTGCTTCTTCTCATCCCCAGTTTTGGTGGCATCACAGGAAGCACAGAGGAATAATAAGCATAACTTCTATTTATTAAGTGCTTGCTTTGTATGAGATACTGTGCTAAGTGCATTATAAATAGTATATCAGATCATCCTGTCAGCAATGGTTGGAGACATGTAAATTGCTCTCCTTATTTTGCAGATGAGAACCCTGAAGATTAGAGAAAAATTAAGTTAACTTATTCAGGGCCACATAGCCAGTATGTGCCAGACCAGGACCTAAACCTACATCTGATCTACGACTTCAGACCCTCTATGCTGAAATGTTATAGCTTTACTAGGTATCTCAAGTGTGGGAAACTAGTTTGGCTCAAACTAGTTTGACTAGTATGTGCCTTTCTGCCTTTGGAAGTTGGCAGTGGTTCCTTTGGAGCAAGATCCTATTTTCAGGAAAGGAAACAACATGGAAGAAGGTGAAGTATCTGGGGGCTTGAATTGTTTCTTACATCTCCTTTGGTATACACACCATTGGGCTCAGGCTCAGCTGCTCCTGTGCTAAGATTTTGCCTCAAATATTTGTTCACCCAAAATTGAAGAAGCCACCCCCCCACAAAATATGAAACACTTGCCCATACTGCTCATGCCCCTATTGAAATTCTGAGGTTATAAGATATCCATGTATTTTTGTAATAGGAGTTAGGGTAATAATTAATTGATGAGTTTGTATTTGTTTTTTCTATCACAAATCATTTAATTATTAATAAAATGGAAATCTTAAACACATAGAGTAATAAGCCTTTTCTAAGTCCTCAACATCATCTGCATGGACCTTTCCCTCTGACCCCCTTTACAGCCATATATAGCAGAAACTTTCTTAGTGGCCAGCTGATATAATTACATTTATCACCACACCCCCACCAGTTGTCCTTGTAATAGCCAATGGAGTCTTTTAAAAAGACCTGTCTCTTATGTCTTCTCATCAAGGTCCTATGTAACCTTGCTTCTGCCACCCTTATGCTCCCGCAGCAATACTTGGCACTTTTCCATGGGCTAGGCATTATTCTTAACCCTGTTGCATAGAAATTATTATTTCTATTTTATTTAGGAAGCACCATGAGGTTTAATAACATGCTCAGGGTCACATAGCTAGTAAACTTCAGGCAGAACTGGGATCCAAACTCAGGTCACCTGGCTCTGAAGCTGTGCTGTCACCTTCTGTACTGAGCTGTTTGTCCCTCTAGAACTCTCTAAGTTCCTTTCATACACTTGATTCCTTGTGTCAGTGGTTTTGCACATAGTATTCCTTTTGTCTAGAATGCACTTCCCCAGGCCCTTCTTCCTTCCTTCCTCCCTCCGTCCGTCCTTCCCTCCCTCCCTTCCTTCCTTCCTCCCTCCCTTCCTTCCTTCCTTCCTTCCTTCCCTCCTTTTTTCATTGCTGGGGATTTGATCCAGGGCCTTGCATAACCTTGCTAGGTACATGCTATACCTCTGAGCTACCCCTCTAGCTGAACTTATTCCTTTTTTAATAGTCCGATATTGTTATTACTTGGAGACTGTTTTATCTTTCCTTGTAAACTGTAAGCTCACTGAGGGCTAGAGCTTACCCACCCTGCTTATCCTCAAGTCTTTCATGCTTGGCAGACTGAATACTTTGTTCATTCAGTGAATGAGTGAGTGGAAGGAATGCTTACAGCATAGTAAATAAAAAGTGTTGTTTTTCTGTCTGCAGATAAAGGTTTCAAGTAAGCCCTAGTTTGAAGGAACTCATACTTTCTAATTATTGCTTAAATTGCTTTTTTGGTCTGGTGCCCCATTGATTTGGATATTTAATATGTATTTTTAGTTCTCAGTTTACTTTCCTTATAATTTACAAACCTCTATTAACTTGAGGTGTCCTGCTCATGGTATTGAATTTTATCTCATGGGTTATAGGTTATTAATAGTGCATACGCACAATGTGCCAATCTAAAAAGTAGTAGTACACATTAGAATTGCTGCTTGTCAGAATATCTCCCACCCTTATTTGTGTTTTTTTTCCAATCTTAGACTTTCTATGCTGATTCAAAATAATTCCGTTAGTCATGTATCTCTGAAAAATCATGACATCTTTTTAAGAAATTATAGAAAAATTGCTGCTCATGTATATGTCTGTGTGGGCCAGTTGATTCTTTAGTTATGAGGCTATTAAATAATTCTTACATAATTGAATATTCTATCAGACTTTCAGAACTCACTTCTTAACCATCTTAACCTGCTAGTATAAATGCTACCCGTTGATAAGTATAATGCTACCCAGTGCCATATGCTTTGCATCACATTTATATTTTGATGAGATATTTTATCATCCACTTCATTGTCAGTATCAATCACCTTTACAACTTTTCAAATGTTTTCTGCTCTTTTAATAAATAAGTTTATTAAACAAAGCCTTGCCCTAGTCTCTTGGAAACAGTGGCATTTTTTTCTCCCTATGCAGTATTTCTTAATGATTCTAACAATATTATATATTTGTAATTAGTAAAGACATAAAGGGAGTGTTTGTCAGGACAGTTTTAAGTTGCAAAATAGATACCTAAATCAAATCAACCTAAGCAAAGTTGGTATTTATTTTCTTGCCACAGATGGGAAGGAGAGAACTGAGATTAAGTTGCAGGAATCAGGTCATCAGGAGTGGAACTGCAGGCTCAAGACTCTAGAACCCTTACTCTCCTTCTCAGTGCTCTCTCCTTTTGTCCTGAGGGATTGTGTCTAGATCTTGCTTTGTCTTTCTCTATCTTGCCACTCTCCTACTCTTTGCCAGTTGGCCTCTTTTTGTCCTCCTTTGGACTTGGCCTCCTCCATGTGCGTGGACAAGATGACCCCCAGATACTCCCATCACCTTCTTGTACCTTGGCATCTGAGGGGCTCAGGGAATTGTTTCCCTGACCCCAAAATGAAGGGGAGTATTGCTAAAAGAAGTGGCACAAGAACATTTGAGGGGATGATGACACCATGGTTCTCACAGCCCACTAGATAGTTACTTTTGAAATTAAACAGAAATGGAGGGAGAGATTCTTCTGTGTCAAATACTATGCTAAATCCTAGGGATTCAAAGACCAATAATGAGAATACAATCCAAATTAAATGGGCATAAATTAAGTGGGAGAGAATGGGTTAAATGTGAGGAAGAGCCTTTTGAGAGGGACTGGAGTTTTATTCTTGGATACATTTAATCTTCGTCTTTAGAATTTTCTATTTCATGTGTTTTAATGAATTGTCACTTCTCTGGGATAAGTTGACTATTACAGATATTGTAAATCAGTTTCTTGAAAGGTGAACATAGATTTTAAAGTTCATTCATTGAAAAATTATCATTGTTCTGAAAATGAAAAGAATATATATTTAATTGGAAAACATAAGAACATATAAGAGAAAATGAAAAATAATTCTAGTAGCCAGAGATAGTGCTTTGGTTTGTTATTTAGCGTTTGGTATCATATCTTTATAGTCTTTTATATGCATACATGTAAAAATGAAATAACACACTTAATTTGTACTTTTTTAGACAAGTTGGGTTTAATACTGTTTACAAAGTATTTTGAATCCTGTCTTTTAATTTAATGTTTTATCCTAAGCCTTTTTCCTTGCTGTGCAATGTAAGTTAGAGATAGGATTGTTATTATTCCCTACTTCAGAGTCCATGAAATTGCCTAACTACAACTCAATTAGCCACTCTTCTGGTATAGCACATTGAGATTGTTTGAAAAATTTTGCCCAAACACAAAATGCAAAGAATGTTCTGGTGCTTCCATTCTCCTCTGCCTTTCAGGTGACTTCCTTGATTTCCATTCCTAGAAGTGCAAAGCTTATAGCTGTTTGAGAGGTTGTTTTATTGGTATTCTCACCAGCTGTAGAGGAGAGAGAGCATAAAATAAAAATGTATTGGACCATCTCTGACAATTAGCCCAAGTGTCCAGTTAACTGACTTTATCTAATGTTGTGGGGCAGCTCTATGGGACCAAGTTTAACCCTATATTAGAGCCTATAAAAGGCTCTAGCAGTGTGAACTCAAAAATTGAACTTTTAAAAGTGAATTGAACACATGAATTTCTCCAAGTGATGGCTTTCTTGATTCAAAAATGTCCTATTCTCTTTTTTAAACCCAAGTAAATGCAAAACGCAGCATCCATGTTATTTTTGTTTTCTTTTCCTCCTTTTTTTCAGTCTCTATTTCTCTTTCTCCCTCTCTCTCCTGCTTTCTCCCTCCCCCTCCTTCTGTTCCCTTCCCTAAAATAAAATCACCCCCTAGTTATCTCCTGGGATCTGATTCCTAGGAGTGTAAATAAAGGATCAAAAGAACACACAAATTTCCATTGCTGTCACCAACAAAAGCAGGAAAATCTGAGTAGAATTACCCTGAAGTGAAAGTTATAGCCTTCAGTAAACTGGAAATATGATTTTTAGAACAAATAGATTCAAGTATTCAGCAAATATTTATTGAACACTTACTGTGTAGCTGTAGTATGTCATGTAAGAATAATTGCCTTGGGAAAGGATTTGGCTCTGAGACATAGTATTATGTCCCACGCACACATTTGAAGGAAATGATTTCTGATGTGAAATCAGGGTTGGGGTAAGAAGAACAGTGCCCTTGGAACTGGGCAGATTTGGGTAGAAACCCTGTCACTGCTGGGTGCTCTTGAATATATTATTTTACCCTCCTGAGTCTCAGTTTCTTCGTTAGTAAATCTAGCCAACTCATAGGACTGTTAGGAGTAAACACAATGATCTAATTGGCTACTATAGTGATGGCACCAGTAGGTGCTCAATAATTGTAGCTCTTATTATTTTTGTTATGATTATTATTATTATGGTAGTGATTCAGGGATTTTGTGATGCCTTGATAGTAGTTCCTAATGCCTCTCCTACACATCTTACCTTATAAAGCAGAATCAACTCTGTGCATTTATGTGCATGCATGCATATGTGTTTGAAATCTGATAGGCACATGCATGCATGTCTATGTGTGTGTGTGTGTGTGACATAATAAGGCCTTCCCCTTGAATTGGTCCCAGACCCTCTATCACTAGCTATCACTAGGATTCTTACAGGTGGTTGTTAGATTCCCTGCTCGGGCCACCCCAACCCTCCGCTTTTCTGCCTTCTGAACCCTGGAAGCTCATGGTGGAAGCACATGGGAGCGAGCTTCCCAGTAATCTTTATCATGCATCAGGTCTTGCATACCTGACTGAGGTCAGGTGTAAGTGGGTCATTTTGCCCCAAAATGTGGAAATGAGACTTCTTCCTATACAACTTCATGGTTTTGGGGATCCAGAAGGGAAGCTTTGGTGATGTGAGAGAGTGAGGAGATGATGGGCTGAACTTCAAACTACAAAGCCACATGTGCACAAAACCTGGGCTGGGGAAGGCAGTAAGGTGGTTACTGGGGAGTGACTGAGTCCACATGCATCCACCAGTTGCCACCTTTCATTTTTAGGTGCTCAATGCTATTCACTCTCTTCTACTTCTCCCGTAAGATCAAATATAAGTTAAAATACATTTGAACATCCTACTATATATCAACCTCAGAGTCTTCCGGTTGATAGAAACTTGGTTCAGAAGCTCCTGAGTCCAGGAATTGTTAAATTGTTGAATTGTTACTGTGTTGAAGGAAAAAAATCATCTGACACTTGTTAAAATGCTAAGATGTTATTCAAGATGGTTGCAGTAGGAATATTTCACATGGGGATAGAGATTGGATTTGACTCTGAACACAGGTAAGACAACTGAGGATTTATAACCAATGAGGAAAGTGAGGGTGTCAGTGGATAGAAGAGGGAACATCAAAGGTAGGGGGAATTATTGTTAAATTGTCCTAACAGAATTCCTGTTAAAGGCAGGCCAAGTCTTAGACATCCAGGTCAGGGATGAAGAAAGATCTTGATCAGACATAAAAGGTTGGGATTCTCTCTAAACTCATTTTGCAGGATTCTTGCTAAGCCAGGACTATATAGGCTGACGAGGTCAGAATGAGTACAGAAGGCCAAAGTTGAGAAGAGAGTTAAGAGGAGCCTAACTAAAGTCTGGTCAAGGAAGTCTGTTGCCTGCCCAAACAGAAAGGAGCACAAATGGCAGGTGTTAATGGCTGATATTTGGAATCATACTTGTTTGATGTCAGCACTTGGGTAAGTTACTTGGCTGCTATGATTTGGAGAATCTTATTGGAAAATGGATCATATAGTACTTTCCTGTAAGTAATACAGCAAGCATCAAATGAGGTAACGTACTGGAAGGGTTTGTCATAGGGCCTGTCCTGAGATAAAAACTCACTGAATGGTACTTGCATTTTAAGATGGGACTATATAATTAAGTGGTGATCCAGTAATTCAGTGAATCCTTTCTAATCTATGAATAATGTAGGAGAAGAGGTGGTTTAGTGAAAACTGCTCTGGACTGAGTCTGAATAGCTGGATTAAAAATCTGGCTCTACCAATGTTTAGCATACTTCCAGAACCTTAGTTTTCTGTCTGCAAAATCAGACAAATCATGCCCACTGGTGGCATGAAGTGAGAAAATATATGTGAAAGTACTTGGAAAACTACAGAGGACCATAATTAGCATCTAATCAAAATGTATGTTAATAGCCCTATGATTGGGCCTCAATCTGTTAAGGGAGCTTGTGTTTCTGGTCTGTGACCTTCACAAGTGATTCTCAGTTTTGTTTTTTCCCTTAGGAGAGACCTGATGATAGAGGGGGCTGGAGTTGGGTATTTCTCTTCCCCTAGGCAGTTAAACTCTGTTGAAAAAGTTCCCTTTGAGGTAAGGTCTTGATAAGAAGAATAACACATTGGACAGATTTTAAAATGGCTACTTTCTTCCACCACCCTGAAGGAAGAACCAGGGGATTTTCCTCTGATCTTCATGGATGGAACCTGCTATTTACGTGTGTGGGGGCCCGCAAAGACTGGGCCCTTCTGGAGTTTTTATAATGTTATTTCTTAAAAAATTAAGAAAGAAAATAATGCTGTCTTTTTTGCTCTATTCTTATCCTATAGATTGAACACAGGAAGAGGGTTAGCAACAATTTAAGAAATTTGTTTACAATAATGATTGTAACTTGCAGCAATAGTATAACTGTTTTTTGGCTACAACCAGATACTCCTAACAAAAGCATATGGTTCCAAAGGAAAAGGACTGGATGAAAAGAACATACTACTTTTCCTTGGCTCCTCTGGAGGAAACAAAGTAGTAAGATAAATAATATTTGACAAAACAGAAAACTGGGAATTATATCCACTTAAGAAGATGGTGGATTTTCAAAATCTACTTAAAGCTATAAAGACACAGAAGTTATTGAGTTACTTTAAACATTAGATAATTATTTATGTAGGCATTGTTTTAGAAAAATGCTTTAAACTATTTTGTTAAAAAAAACCTTGTACTAATGATTTTAATTGCTGGACATTTTTTATAACTGGATTTGTTTCTGATTTATATTCTCTGAAGTTAGATCAAAAGAGTAATAATAAAGGTAGTTTTTCAACCCACCCCCAAAATAGAATTTATACTTTAGACTGTTTATAACAAAATCTTTAAACATTAGAATCTATATCCCATATAATACTTTGCAAAAATATTTTGTTTTTAATTTCAGGATCTCTAAATTACTTTTTATTGGAAAAATAAAGGAGGTGATGAAGGGTGAAGGTATGCCATAGTGGGAAAACACAGAAATATTTAAGTGTCAGTATTTCTGGATTTGTTCCTTGTTCTGCTGGTCTATCTCTTGTACTTGAATTATCTTCCAGATGTCTGGAGCTGGGCTGCATCCTTCAAGAAGTCAGCCCTCAGAGGAGATCCTCCTGTACTTTTCCAGACACAAATTTAGGTTTCTTTCCCTTTCTCACATAGCCTACTTGCTCTTTTCCAGTTTAGTGTCAGTGGACTTGCTGGGATCTGGTCTGGCTTTCACTCCTCAGTGTGTGACTACGAATGTTTACCTGACCTCTCTCTACCCCAGTTTCCTTGTGTGTTAAATAGGAATAATAGTAATACAGTAAAAATACCTTCCTCTTAGGGTGCCTGGGAGGATTAAATGGAAGAACCAATGTATGGGTTTTGGTAATTGTTAGTTGATGGTGTAGTTAGGTTTATGGCTTCTGTCTCCTGCCCCTTTCTCATTTTCTCTACAAAGACTATTCTAAAAATTCCTATTTGCATCCTATCATTCTCTAGTATGGGTATGAGATATCCACTCATTTTCATCTTGATTTCACTTAATACACACTCACATGGTTCTTCACTATCTGTAGTTATACAGATACTGAAAATGAGATTTCTGATGTTATCAAAGTGCAAGAAAGATCAGGATGCGGTGGAGTTGTACAGCCAGGGTATAACTCTAGCCTGTGAGATTATAGAAGCCCCACTCAAGGAGGGCACTTTTAAGCTGAGATTAGAAGCATGAGTAAGACCTTAAAAAATTAACCAAATCCCATCTTACCCATGGAACCCTCTCTGATTACATTTATGTTTTTCCACCCCACACTTGGGTCACTATAGCACTTTACTTCTACCTTAGGTATAGCAGCCTTGAAGATAAAGACTGGAAGTCTTTATATAATGATAGCTTTATGTAATGATAGCTTCCTTCATGGTACTATTCAAGTAGGCCTTGAGTTAGTACCTTCTGAACTAAACTTCATATGCTTTTAGGAAAGTAAATCACAAAGGAATCCTCCTTACTCATGCTTGACTCATTAGGTTCCTTTTGCCTTGTGATAACTTGGTTTCATCATATGCAAACATGAATGTTTGAATCAGGATCCTTCTGGTTAGATTTTCTGTGATTCACTTCAATCTGGAGGGGAGTATGTATTGCATGGATAGGAGCATGAGTGGTTGCTTATAGTAGCAATATGGAAATATTGGTTCAGCATCTTTCAGTGATATTCTAAGGTAAAATTTTGGCTGGGACTCAGATGAAACTGGTAGAGTTAGGCAACAGCAGACTCTTTGTATGCTCCTTGGTCACATAGACAGGTATCATGGAACATCTGTGGAAAAGAACTTAAGCTTATAATGTGAATGGCATCCAGACATATGTAGCCTTACCTTTATGAACCAGGGATCCCAAATGAAAGCTAGATTTAAGAGAAAGAGATCACAGGATCCTTAAGAGAAATAATCACAAGGAGATTTCACAGAGAGCAAATGAATAGAAGAGTGATGGAGCAGGTGCCTAAGGATGGCCTGACATGGCCTCTAATCTGCTGCTTGTTGAGAACAAGAGAGCTGTGATGTAAAAAGAGATGGGTAGCAGCCCACCAGCTCCACTGAGGGAAACTCATTCTGAAAGATCTGGCTGTGTGGAGCCAGAAATGGCCAAGAACAGCAGAAGGTGGTGACCTTGAGAAGATCATTAGCAGTGGTAGAGAAAAATCTGGAATCAGGACCTATCCCAGCTATTTTTTACTCATGCATGTCCAGGTCATTCTGGAGAACAACTCCAGAAAGAATCCTTTTGGACAAGAATGTAATTTTTCTTCTTATGTTTTATTTGTTCTAGTCTGACCAATTCATTGCAAAATGGTTGGTTGGGTGTATTGAGATGGTTCACTGGAGCTGAAACTGGAGCGCAGTTTGAATCTGTGGCTCATGCAGCCCATTTCTGTGGCTTTCCTGCTCTGTTTTCCTTTCTTCACATCTACTTTCCACAGTCTTTCATGTTCACAGTGCTTCCTCAGAACTTGGGCTTTCTTGGAAATTTTTCTTGCCTGTATGGGGTTTGGTAATTGTTAGTTAATGGTGTAGTTAGGTTCTTTGCTGCTTTGCCTCTCCCATTGCCTGTCAGGTTCTCAGCTTTCAGTTCTAATTTTCTGAGTGAGGCATGCCATAACCCATCAGGCCATGGTGAGGGTCTCATCCTTTCATTTATTTAGCCACCACAATGGTGCATAACAGGGCCATTTGACTTGGAGCATGGCTGTGGATGCACAGGGTCCTTAAGAACAACCTATGAGCAGAGAAAGTTGTCATGGACATCTTTCATTTTTTACCTGGCAGAGTAGCATTGAGTTAAAGAGCCTGAGTGAGTCAGACTCAAATTTTGGCTGTGACTTTGAGCAAATAACTTCCCTCTCTGAGCCTCATAATTCTCATCTACAGAAAGGGGTTGGTCAGTGTACCTATTTCATAAAGTTTTTGGGAAGAAGATATGAAAAGAATGCATAAAAGAGTGAAAGGCTTAGTGCAGGGCAAGCCCTTTACAAATGTTAGGTTTTTTTTTTTTTTTTTTTTTTTTACATATAGTTCATTCATAAAAGATGGATATATCACCTGTCTTTGTAGAATTTATAGTCTAACAAGGAAATATTTTATTTTATTTTTTTGGAATAATGGTTCAGTAGAAATTGAACCCAGGGGTGCTTTACTACCAAGTCACACCCCCAACCCTTTTGGTTTTTTATTTTGAGATAGTGCCACAGTCCGGCTGCAGCAAAATAACCGGGGGGTGACGAACAACTTGTGTACATTGATACAGCAGGAGTGGAAGCCGTTTATTGTAGGACAACCGAGGTATTTCTACATTCCACACAGCTTATCTAATTAACATAAACTAGATACAGCAGTCAACCAATCAGGAATCTCCACACTTAATGGCTCGCTTTTGTTACTTCTCAAACCACTCCCTCTGGCATTTTGCCAGGCACCATCCAGACTTGTTTACCAACTCTAACATTCCCCTGGCAAAATGCCAGGTGTTATTTTGACTTGTTTACAGACTCCAACAAGATAGAGTCTCACCAAGTTGCTGAGGTTGGCCTTGAACTTACAGTCCTCTTCCTTTACATGTACCAGCACACCCAGGAGAAATTCTTTTTAAGAACCACTCATACAGAACAGTACTAGTGACATGTGCAAAGTATAGAAAACATCTTAGAGTTAATGAATTTATTAATTGGACAAATATTTGTTGACCATCTATCTAGTTGTGTTGCACCATTATCAGCCCTGTATGTACAGTTTTTAACAGTCAAATCTCTGCCCTCATGGGAAGGCATGTTAGAATAAAGATAAATAAGTAGATCATAATGTCTGGTGACACTGTGTTCTATGAGGAACAGAAGCAGGGAAAGGGACTAGAGAATGACAGGGTGTATTTGAGGGGCCCAATTTGGATGGAATGGTTTAGGAAGACCTCCTCGGAGAGATAACATGTGAGCAAAGAACTCAGTAAAGAGGGGCCCAGTTAACACCTAGGGGAAGAGCATTCCCGGCAGAGGGAAGGACGAAGGCAACAGCCCCTAGATAGGAGCATGCTTGGCAGCTGGAGGAACAGCAAGGCTGCTGAGGCAAGTGAAGGTGAAAGCTGTGGGACATGAGGTCTCAGAGGTGGCCAGGGCTGGGGGGTGGGGGGGCAGGAGGATTTTGATTTTAACCTTCCTACAGGTTCAGTAGCTCACCTAGGCTTTTCAATTTGTCATGAACTCATGGTTTGTCAGTTTCCACTGTGATCAAGGGCAGCAGACAGATGCCCATTTTCAAACAGCCTAATTTCAGGAAAAGAATGAAAGCTCATTAGAGTGAGACAGCACTTGGTATTTCTCCCCACTGGAGTAAAGTGAGTCATGGGGACGAGGGGGGTCCTGATAAATTTAAAGCCAGTTTCCTCTGCCACCACTACCACAGAGATGTTTCCTTAGTCATCCTTTCATCCAGTCTCTGTTTTCTGACCTTTTCCTCCAATATTAAAATAGCCCAGCATTCTGCTTCCATGTAGTTATTGTTTAGGGACAAAAACTGTGCTGGGTGACTCACCACACATAAGGAGCAAACTGCCTGGCTGTGCCTGGGATGGGTTGCTCCTGAGGATAGTAAGGCCACAGATTACAGTCATAGGAGACAGAGAAGGGCTATCCTTAGTGTTTCATGGAAACAAGAGGAAGAAATGGTTATTTCCATCAGCAGAATCTTGGGAGTGCTTCACAGTTGGAGATGACATCTAAACCCTGATATTGTAGGAGTCTATGACTCAAAACATGTTTTTCCACAATATTTAACTTTCTTCAGTGAAGCAGGCTATGACTCTTGTTGCAGTTGTGGCTGGCTGCCTGTAGCTATTGGTTTAGGTTGGTGAATGGCAGAGATGAACAGTTTATTTGATTTTTTGGACTGTGGATTGAACCCAGGGGTGCTTAACCACTGAGCAACTTCCTCAGCCCTATTTATTTATTTATTATTTTCAGACAGGGTCTCGCTAAGTTGCTTAGCACCTTGCTAAATTGCTAAGCCTGGCCTTGAACTTGTGATCCTCCTGCCTTAACCTCTTGAGTTGCTGGGATTATAGGATGTTTATTGCTTGTTTCTATGTTGAAAATATTCTTTTAGCCATCTTATATGTAAGTTATCTACTTATATGTAAGTTAGTCCAAAACCTGGCGGTTTAAAACAACAACTATATTATTTGTTATGCTTCTGAGGGTCATTAGTTTTGACTGAGCTTGGCTGGGCTTGGCTGGCAATTCTTCTGCTTCTTTCTAGGTCCTTCATGGGGCTGCAGTCATCTGGTGATTTGACAGGGACTGTTAGTTTTAAGATGGTTACAGCCACATGTTTGGTTATTGGTGCTGGCTTTTGGCAAGGCCTCTGTCCTCATGGTCTCTCATACTCAAAGAGGGCAGCGTGGGTGTCTCATACTATAGTATTGCATTGAGCTCCCAGTATGATTTCCTATGTTCTTTTGGATGGTTCTTTTCCTGACCTCAGGCAGTTTCTTTATACACAGTGATGATTAATTGCTGAATACTCAAGGGGACCTCTTTTCCCTGTGAACCCTAGCCCACTTCATCTTTCCAGACTCCCAGCTTCATCTTCTGGAATCAGAAGATGCAGCCTGGACATTGTCACCAGGCAGTAGGCTAAGGCAGTGATAATGCTCCCCTCATCTGGTTTTGGGGCATGAACTCATGGTTTAACAAAATGAAAGGACAGCCTTAAATCTTTTACATATTTAGGAAACAGTGTTAATGATCAGAAATAGATTCAGAGCAGACAGATATAAGGTCTTCAAATGAGAGTGTGGCCCTTCAATGTCAGATACAATGTACAAAAGAGAACCCTTATTGGTTATCTTGCCAGTGAACTTCACATAAACTTTCATTTTATAAACTTTTACATAACAGAGAAGGCCTAGGCAGATACAGTTCTTAGATGCATGCTTATACATATTCACTTATATTTAGGGTGTTAGCTATATTGTTAAAACCTAAACAACAGTTGTTTGTTTAACCAGTTACAAAGTAATCATATAAGACTTTGAAACAGGTACAAACCCTAATTCATTTAAGAATTAGTTTCCCCAAGAACTAAAACCTAACACAAGAAAATTATCTTGATAGATAAGAGCAGATCCATATTTCAGACTTTGCTTCATATCAGTATATTCAAGTTCAAATAAATTTAATTACTGTGTAAATTACAGCCAATTTAATCACAAACACAAACTTTTTGAGATTTACCTTCTGCAACTTACTTAAATATTCACAACTTCTTTACATCCTTAGTTTTGTCCTCTTTTTCATCTTAGACTTTAGCACAAGAATATTACTTTACCAGACAAAATACTTTCTCATTCAGAAACATTTCATTTACTTTATAATTTTCCATACTAAACTGTTTCCATACTATAACTCTTTTATTTTTAGCTTTAGACCCTTTCTTAAATTTATATTCTGAAACAATCCTTATGAATGTTATCTGTGTATATAATTTACACAACAAATTTCATCCCAGGAGAGAGATCAGATAATCTGGTGCATATAAAAACTGTGACTTTATCTTTTCTCTTCCATGTGGCTTCCAAGAGGTTGGAGCATAGGACATTTTGAGCCTGATCTGTCTGCCTTCTTATTATTATGATGCCATCAACTTTAAGTGGGTTCCCCACTGGTAATTGTACCCAGAGGCTGTTTTCTTGTACTAGGCATATTGATATGCAGTATGCCTTCTTTCTTTCTGGATACAGTTATTTATTCTGCCACTCTCCCTAGACATTTAGTTTGGTAGGATACTCTTATAGTAAGAATTGCTCTGTCCCAGTGCTGAATATTCCCTGGTCAAATGGGGTGTATGGTAAGATCTTTAAAGGAGAGACTGTTCCTGTCCCCAGATTATAAACTAACAATGCTGAAACTATTGCCACATCCTTTGCAGTCTCTACTCCCTCATGGGCAAAAGGGGCTGGAAGGCAAGGCAGAAGCCAAGTTCTCTTTGGCCATTTTTCTACATGCTTTTCTGGGATCGCTCCCACCCTCACCCCCCCAGTTGAGGGCTGGTGTCCTTGAGATGATCTGTGGCTGCCTGAGAAACTGAGAAACAGTGCTGGGAGTGCCCACACTGGGTTTAAAAGATTTAAATCTTTTTAACCCTTTCTTCTGGTGTCCTGCTATCCTTGCACAGCAGAGGCAGTGCCTTTTGGCACCTTCAACTTAGTTTCCCATGGTTCAGACCCCTTATGCAACTGCATGGATTCTTGTATGTACAGAACCTTTTTCATGTACTTTACCCATAACAGACCAACTTCAACGTCAAGATAGTGAAATAATCCAGAAAAACCATTCAAAGACCAGATAGTGTTATAGTAAACTATTTCTCTCTTAGATAGGCTGTAGGTGGCCCATTTAGCCAAGACCTCTCTGCTCAAGAGACTATTATGCAGACTACTAAGATCAATGCAGCATGGCCCATGTCTTAAAGGGACAGTAACAGATTAAAAAAAAATAGACAAGACAAGATCAACAGCCAGGAACCTTTAAAACAGATAGACCTGCACATACAAATTTCTTCCACTTACTTTACCTTTGAAAGAGCAACTCCAACTGCAAGATTGAACAAGAAAGAAACAGAGAGACAACCACAGAGGAGCCCCAAAACCATGGCCAACAGATGGGACCTTTAAATTGAGCAGTCAAGGTCTTTCCCAAGAGACTACTTATAGGATCAATGCGGTACTGGCCATGTCTTAGGGGGCAGTAACGGATACAAACAAAATAGACAACTAGAGGGAATTCTCAAGTCCAAGGCTAACAAACAGATGAGTATACCCAGAACAGATCAGAAGGGAGTAAATATCCCTAGGTTCTCGAGTCTAACTTAACTGTGACTCCTACAGAAAGAGGGACCAGATGTTCCCACAAAGAGAAACCAGGGTCTCGGACATGCAAACTGGGGGACTTGCCAAAAGGCCAAGGATTATACTTTCCCATCCCTAGGTTCTCGAGTCCAGCTTAACTGTGACTCCTACACAGATGTCTCCAGAAAGAGGGACCAGATGTTCCCACAAAGAGAAACCAGGGTCTCGGACATGCAAACTGGGGGACTTACCAAAAGGCCAAGTTTGTTGCGACTTTACTGAATTCAGGTTTCTTTTTCTCAAAGTGGACTATGATGGAGCAACCTGTACCATTCAGGGACAAAAGGAGGGAGTTCCCTTGAAGCCCCTTTGCTTCAGCAGCTGCTGGGATGTTCCCTCAGTCCCCTCCCTTTACTCACAGGAATAGCTTCTCTGTTTTGACCTATGGCAAACTCACTTGTCTTCCAACTGTCCTGCAGGTGGCTCTTGAGAAGTTTTCCAGCCCCTTGAGTCCTTAGCATGGAAGTGGTGTTCCTTGGGGAGCCAGGCTTGTCCAAGAAAGCTGGAGTGGGGGCTGCTCTCAGGTCCCACTTGGGTACCAAATTTGTTGCTGAAAGCTCGGTCCTTGTCACTGATGCCAATGAAATAACTAGGACATGGTTTTGAGAAAAAGGAAAAAGAAGGTTTATTGCTTTGCTAGCGAAGGAGAAACACAGGGGACTCCTGTCCCAAATGCTGTTTCTGCCCATCTGAAGGAATAGGGGGCTTTAAAAGAGGTACTGCCATTTATCTTTAAGATATTTTATCTTCCCCTCCTCCTTTCCTTTATTTTATTCTAGCTTACACATTTGAGAGAAAACATTTGACCTTTGAGTTTTGGGTTTGACTTATTTCACTTGGAATGATGTTCTCCATTTCCATCCATTAAGCAGCAAATGCCATAATTTCATTCTTCTTTATGTCTGTATTTACTTTTTTGATTGTTTATCTTTTTGTTCTTCTTTACCTATTTTAAAGAATAATATTATTCCCTAATTTTTAGCTGTTATTCTTTTTTAAAAAAATATTTATTTTTTAGTTGTAGTTGGACATGATACCTTTATTTTATTTATTGGGGGTGCCAAGGATCTAACCCGGGGCCTCACACATGCTAGATGAGTGCTCTACCATTGAGCCACAACCCCGGCCCCTGAGCTGTTACTCTTAAAATTTTAATAATCACACTTAAAGTCTAAATTTAACCTACTTATATTCTCTTTTCTCAGGAACAATGAGAACTTGGTACATTTTAATCCATTTTACTTTTGTTCTATGTGCTTTTACTTTCAAACTTTGGAGACACAGTTTTACTTTTCCTAGAGACACGGTAGGATTACACTTTCCCATCCTTGTTTAATTTACACATAGTGATCTGACTTGCTTTGGCCAGTAAAGTGTGACCTGTGGCAATTGTTGAAGAAGGCTGTGAAATGATGCTCTGATTAGCCTGGCTTCTTGAGTATTACTATCAATGGGAGAAATCTTCTAGCTAACCCCTGAAGAATATTTAGCATAAATGATGATTAAAGAGAGAAATTTTGGGATTTTTTTGTTATTGTACCATAAGTTGTTGCCTGGTGATATATTGTTGAGTTTGTTTTGTCAACCCCGAAATGAATTATCATCACTAGTATTGTTTTATATAGTCTGATTATTTATAATTATAATTACATTTACCAAAATTATTTACTTGCCTATTCCTTCATATCAATTCTTTCTTTTAGATTCATTTTTCTTTTTCTCAAAGTATGTATTCTGGACGAGTTCCTTCAAGTCAATAGTGTAAAGGTAAATGTTTAGTACCTGGTTCCCTGGGAGCTACAAAACCTGATTTTGAGGGTTTGTCAATTTATATGGTGTAAATACTCTACCATGGCTGATTTCAGGTAGCCAACATGTTGTCAACTGACTTGTGAAATTCCTGAAAACTTAACTCTTGGTTCTTATAAGCTAGTAGAAGCACACTGGTATTCTAGGAGAAATATGTTTTGCAGGAAGATATGTTTACTTCATCCTCATTCTTAAATGGCAGATTGGGAGTAAAACTTGAAGTTGAAAGTTGTTTTCTCTTAGCCCTTTCAAGCTGTTGTTGAAATAATATTGTTGCTCTCTTGGGAGATCTGCTGTCTTCTTAGTCCTTGTTCTTTTCTCATTAATCTTTTCCTTTTCTGTTTTTAAAATCTCTTTGTGTTTGGTGTTCTGTAGTTTTACTTATATATGCTTGAGTGGGAGTTTACTTTTGCTTATGCTGTGGGAACACAGTTTGTTCACTGGGGAGAGGACTTTTAGAAAAATTTCAGTCATTATCTCTTTGATTAAGGTTTGATATCTTGGGTTCTAGGTAGTTTGAAGGACTGTCCCTCCAGAGGATTTTTTTTTTTTTTGCCAACTACCACTTTGGGATCATTTTTTTAAATTGTGAAAAGAACATTCAATATGAAATCTATACTCTTAACCAATTGAGTATACAATAAAATATTGTTAAATATTAGAAAAATGTTTTACACCATAATCAAAATTTATACTCTTTGCATAGTAATTCCCATTTTCCTTCTGTTGACACTCTGGTTACCACTATATGATGAGTTTGACAATTTTATATACCTCATATAAGTGGAGTCATGTAGCAGTATTTGTCTTTCTGTAACTGGCTTATTTCATTTCTAATAATTTCCTCAAGTTTTATCTATGTTGTGGCATATGGCAGGATTTTCTTTTAGGGATGAATAATATCACATTATAAGAATATGCCACCTTTTCTTTATCCATTTACCCACTAATAGATGTTTAGTTTGTTATATGTTAGGTTATTAGGGTGAATAATGCTGCAGTGAACATGGGAGTGAAAATATGTTATAAAAATCCTGGTTTCATGCTTTACACTGTTAGTGGGATTGTACAACTAGTGTGAGAATCAGTATGGAGTTTCCTCAAAAAACTAGGCATTGATCCACCATATGACTCAGCAATACCACTCCTTGGTATTTTATTATGAAGAATTTAAGTCATCTTACTATAGTGATACATGTATATCCATGTTTATAGTAGCACAATTCACAATAGCTTAAGTGTGGAACGAGCCTAGGTATCCATCAATGGATGAATGGATAAAGAAAATGTGATATAAGAAGGTCAAGGGTCGTACATTTTCTCTCATATATGGAAGCTAGAGAGAAAAAAAAAAGAAAGATAGGGGTGGATCTCATGAAAATGAAAGGGAGATCAGTAGAGGAAAGAAACCAAAGGGTGGGAGGTGTGGAGGGAGGGAAAAGCGCTGGGGAAGGATATTGATCAAATTATATTGTGTTCATGTATGAATACGTAACAACAAATTTCACACTACGTACAACTATAATGTACCAATAAAATAATGTGGGAAAAAACCCTGACCACTTTGACCATATAGTTTTCTACCTCATTAGTCAGCATAAGTTTTGTGCTAGTCACCAAAACTTCACCTGAATTTAGAGACTGACTAATAGTCCTATTTCTGTGCCCCCCCCCCATTGACTTGATTCTATCACTGAAAATCCCATTCCCTTAGAAACCACTCAGCCATTGGCAAAGCAGAATAATTTGTCACCCTACCAAATCTCATCCTTGTCATTCTACCAAGTCTCACTTATCTTTGTCTTCATCATTTAGTCAGCATAATTTAGCTAATCTCTTAGCACACCCAATGTC